>NW_026020669.1:0-9099 GCF_900185275.1 Solanum verrucosum
GATTTTTTTTTGAACCCGCGTATTTTTTCGATATTACCAACCAAACTACAGTGATGCGGTTTGCGTGTGCCGATTTTCCCCAAAACGCATTTTGCTCATTCTTGATAGTAGAATTAAGATGAGAAAGGGAAAAAGGAAATTCAAACGGCCATAACTCGGTCTTCGGACTCCATTTGCCGCGATTTTTTTTGAACCCGCTATTTTTCGATATCTTACGCAACCAAACTACCGTGACGCGGTTTGCGCGTGCCGATTTTCCCCAAAAACGCATTTGCTCATTCTTGAATAGTAGAAATATGATGAAAAATTAAAAGGAAATTCAACTGAAGCGGATGAGCTTTCAAATAGATCTCGAAAAAATACGAGATTCAAAAAAAAGATTGCGTCAAAACGGACGTTGCAGTCAAAAGTTACGATCATCTGAAAATTCAGCATCTTAAAAATTGAAGTAGCTGTGGATTCGGAAACTTCAAACGGCCATAACTCGGGCTTCGGACGTCCGTTTCAGGCGATTTTTTTTTGAACCCGCGTATTTTTTCGATATCTACGCAACCAAACTACCGTGACGCGGTTTGCGCGTGCCGATTTTCCTAAAAATGCATTTTGCTCATTCTTCGAATAGTAGAAATATGACGAAAAAATTAAAACGAAATTCAACTGAAGCGGATAGCTTTTCAAATAGATCTCGAAAAAATACGAGATTCAAAAATAAGATTGCGTCAAACGGACGTTCCAGTCAAAAGTTACGATCATCTGAAAATTCAGCATCTTAAAAATTGAAGGTAGCTGTGGATTCGGAAACTTCAAACGGCCATAATCGGGCTTCGGACGTCCGTTTCAGGCGATTTTTTTTTTGAACCGCGTATTTTTTCGAATTACGCAACCAAACTAGAGTGATGTTGTTTGCGTGCCGATTTTCCCAAAAACGCATTTTGCTCATTCTTTGAATAGTAGAATTAAGATGAGAAAGGGAAAAAGGAAATTCAAACGGCCATAACTCGGTCTTCGAACGTCCATTTGCCGCGATTTTTTTTGAACCCGCGTATTTTTCGATATCTACGCAACCAAACTACCGTGACGCGGTTTGCGCGTGCCGATTTTCCCAAAAACGCATTTTGCTCATTCTTTGAATAGTAGAAATATGATGAAAAAATTAAAGGAAATTCAACTGAACGGATGAGCTTTTCAAATAGATCTCGAAAAAATACGAGGATTCAAAAAAAGAATTGCGTCAAACGGACGTTGCAGTCAAAAGTACGATCATCTGAAAATTCAGCATCTTAAAAATTGAAGGTAGCTGTGGATTCGGGAAACTTCAAACGGCCATAACTCGGCTTCGGACGTCCGTTTCAGGCGATTTTTTTTTTTGAACCCGCGTATTTTTTCGATATCTACGCAACCAAACTACAGTGATGCGGTTTGCGCGTGCCGATTTTCCCAAAAACGCATTTTGCTCATTCTTTGAATAGTAGATTAAGATGAGAAAGGGAAAAAGGAAATTCAAACGGCCATAACTCGGTCTTCGGACGTCCATTTGCCGCGATTTTTTTTTGAACCCGGTATTTTTGATATCTACGCAACCAAACTACCGTGACGCGGTTTGCGCGTGCCGATTTTCCAAAACGCATTTTGCTCATTCTTTGAATAGTAGAAATATGATGAAAAAAATAAAAGGAAATTCAACTGAAGCGGATGAGCTTTTCAAATAGATCTCAAAAAATACGAGGATTTAAAAAAAGATTGCGTCAAAACGGACGTTGCAGTCAAAAGTTACGATCATCTGAAAATTCAGCATCTTAAAAATTGAAGGTAGCTGTGGATTCGGGAAACTTCAAACGGCCATAACTCGGGCTTCGGACGTCCGTTTCAGGCGATTTTTTTTGAACCCGCGTATTTTTTGATATCTACGCAACCAAACTACCGTGACGCGGTTTGCGCATGCCGATTTTCCTAAAAACGCATTTTGCTCATTTTTGAATAGTAGAAATATGACGAAAAATTAAAACGAAATTCAACTGAAGCGGATAAGCTTTTCAAATAGATCTCGAAAAAATACGAGATTCAAAAATAAGATTGCGTCAAACGGACGTTCCAGTCAAAAGTTACGATCATCTGAAAATTCAGCATCTTAAAAATTGAAGGTAGCTGTGGATTCGGTAAACTTCAAACGGCCATACTCGGGCTTCGGACGTCCGTTTCAGGCGATTTTTTTTTTGAACCGCGTTTTTTTCGATATCTACGCAACCAAACTACAGTGATGCGGTTTGCGCGTGCCGATTTTCCCAAAAACGCATTTTGCTCATTCTTTGAATAGTAGAATTAAGATGAGAAAGGGAAAAAGGAAATTCAAACGGCCATAACTCGGTCTTCGGACTTCCATTTGCCGCGATTTTTTTTTGAACCCGCGTATTTTTCGATATCTACGCAACCAAACTACCGTGACGCGGTTTGCGCGTGCCGATTTTTCCAAAACGCATTTTGCTCATTCTTTGAATAGTAAAATATGATGAAAAAATTAAAAGGAAATTCAACTGAAGCGGATAAGCTTTTCAAATAGATCTCGAAAAAATACGATGATTCAAAAATAAGATTGCGTCAAACGGACGTTCCAGTCAAAAGTTACGATCATCTGAAAATTCAGCATCTTAAAAATTGAAGGTAGCTGTGGATTCGGTAAACTTCAAACGGCCATACTCGGGCTTCGGACGTCCGTTTCAGGCGATTTTTTTTTTGAACCCGCGTTTTTTTTCGATATCTACGCAACCAAACTACAGTGATGCGGTTTGCGCGTGCCGATTTTCCAAAAACGCATTTTGCTCATTCTTTGAATAGTAGAATTAAGATGAGAAAGGGAAAAAGGAAATTCAAACGGCCATAACTCGGTCTTCGGACTTCCATTTGCCGCGATTTTCTTTTTGAACCCGCGTATTTTTCGATATCTACGCAACCAAACTACCGTGACGCGGTTTGCGCGTGCCGATTTTCCATAAACGCATTTTCTTATTCTTTGAATAGTACAAATATGATGAAAAAATTAAAAGGAAATTCAACTGAAGCGGATAAGCTTTTCAAATAGATCTCGAAAAAATACGAGGATTCAAAAATAAGATTGCGTCAAACGGACGTTCCAGTCAAAAGTTACGATCATCTGAAAATTCAACATCTTAAAAATTGAAGGTAACTGTGGATTCGGGAAACTTCAAACGGCCATAACTCGGGCTTCGGACGTCCGTTTCAGGCGATTTTTTTTTTGAACCCGTGTATTTTTTCGATATCTACGCAACCAAACTACCGTAAGGCGGTTTGCGCGTGCCGATCTTTCAAAAAACGCATTTTGCTCATTCTTTGAATAGTAGAATTAAGATAAGAAAGGGAAAAAGGAAATTCAAATGGCCATAATCGGGCTTCGGACGTCCGTTTGACGCGATTTTTTTTTGAACCCGCGTATTTTTTTGATATCTACGCAACTAAACTACCGTGACGCGGTTGCGCGTGCCGATTTCCCAAAAACGCATTTTGCTCATTCTTTGAATAGTAGAAATATGATGAAAAAATTAAAGGGAAATTCAACTGAAGCGGATGAGCTTTCCAAATAGATCTCGAAAAAATACGAGGATTCAAAAAAAAGATTGCGTCAAACGGACGTTCCAGTCAAAAGTTACGATCATCTGAAAATTCAACATCTTAAAAATTGAAGGTAACTGTGGATTCGGGAAACTTCAAACGGCCATAACTCGGGCTTCGGACGTCCGTTTCAGGCGATTTTTTTTTTAAACCCGCGTATTTTTTCGATATCTACGCAACCAACTACCGTGACGCGGTTTGCGCGTGCCGATTTTCCAAAAACGCATTTTGCTCATTCTTTGAATAGTAGAAATATGATGAAAAAATTAAAGGAAATTCAACTGAAGCGGATGAGCTTTTCAAATAGATCTCGAAAAAATACGAGGATTTAAAAAAAAATTGCGTCAAACGGACGTTGCAGTCAAAAGTTACGATCATCTGAAAAATTCAGCATCTTAAAAATTGAAGGTAGCTGTGGATTCGGAAAACTTCAAACGGCCATAACTCGGGCTTCGGACGTCCGTTTCAGGCGATTTTTTTTTTGAACCCGCGTATTTTTTCGATATCTACGCAACCAAACTACAGTGATGCGGTTTGCGTGTGCCGATTTTCCCAAAAACGCATTTTGCTCATTCTTTGAATAGTAGAATTAAGATGAGAAAGGAAAAGGAAAAAAGAACATAACTCGGTCGTCCATTTGCCGCGATTTTTTTTTTGAACCCGCGTATTTTTCGATATCTTACGCAACCAAACTACCGTGACGCGGTTTGCGCGTGCGATTTTCCAAAAACGCATTTTGCTCATTCTTTGAATAGTAGAAATATGATGAAAAAATTAAAAGGAATTCAACTGAAGATGATTTCAATAGATCTCGAAAAATACGAGGATTCAAAAAAGATTGCGTCAAAACGGACGTTGCAGTCAAAAACGATCATCTGAAAATTCAGCATCTTAAAAATTGAAGGTAGCTGTGGATTCGGGAAACTTCAAACGGCCATAACTCGGGCTTCGGACGTCCGTTTCAGGCGATTTTTTTTTGAACCCGCGTATTTTTTCGATATCTACGAACCAACACTACCGTGACGCGGTTTGCGCATGTCGATTTTCCTAAAAATGCATTTTGCTCATTCTTTGAATAGTAGAAATATGACGAAAAAATTAAAACGAAATTCAACTGAAGCGGATAAGCTTTTCAAATAGATCTCGAAAAAATACGAGGATTCAAAAATAAGATTGCGTCAAACGGACGTTCCAGTCAAAAGTTACGATCATCTGAAAATTCAGCATCTTAAAATTGAAGGTAGCTGTGGATTCGGTAAACTTCAAACGGCCATACTCGGGCTTCGGACGTCCGTTTCAGGCGATTTTTTTTTTGAACCCGCGTTTTTTTTCGATATCTACGCAACCAAACTACAGTGATGCGGTTTGCGCGTGCCGATTTTCCCAAAAACGCATTTTGCTCATTCTTTGAATAGTAGAATTAAGATGAGAAAGGGAAAAAGGAAATTCAAACGGCCATAACTCGGTCTTCGGACGTCCGTTTGACGCGATTATTTTTTTGAACCCGCGTATTTTTTCGATATCTACGCAACCAAACTACAGTGATGCGGTTTGCGCGTGCCGATTTTCCCAAATACGCATTTTGCTCATTCTTTGAATAGTAGAATTAAGATGAGAAAGGGAAAAAGGAAATTCAAACGGCCATAACTCGGGCTTCGGACGTTCGTTTGACGCGATTTTTTTTTTGAACCCGCGTATTTTTTTTGATATCTACGCAACTAAACTACCGTGACGCGGTTTGCGCGTGCGCGATTTTCCCAAAAACGCATTTTGCTCATTCTTTGAATAGTAGAAATATGATGAAAAAATTAAAGGGAAATTCAACTGAAGCGGATGAGCTTTCCAAATAGATCTCGAAAAAATACGAGGATTCAAAAAAAAGATTGCGTCAAACGGACGTTCCAGTCAAAAGTTACGATCATTGAAAATTCAACATCTTAAAAAATTGAAGGTAACTGTGGATTCGGGAAACTTCAAACGGCCATAACTCGGGCTTCGGACGTCCGGTTCAGGCGATTTTTTTCTTGAACCCGTATTTTTTCGATATTTACGCAACCAAACCACTTAAGGTGGTTTGAGCGAGCCGATCTTTCAAAAAACGCATTTTGCTCATTCTTTGAATAGTAGAATTAAGATGAGAAGGGAAATAGAAATTCAAAACGGCCATAACTCGGACTTTCGGACATCCGTTTGACGCGATTTTTTTTTTGAACCCGCGTATTATTTCGATATCTACGTTACCAAACTATCGTGATGCGGTTTACGCGTGCCGATTTTCCCAAAAATGCATTTTGCTCATTCTTTTGAATAGTAGAAATATGATGAAAAAATTAAAAGGAAATTCAACTGAAGAGGATGAGCTTTTCAAATAGATCTCGAAAAAATACGAGGATTCCAAAAAAAGATTGCGTCAAACGGACGTTCCAGTCAAAAGTTACGAGTATCTGAATATTCAGTATCTTAAAAATTGAAAGTACCTGTGGATTCGGGAAACTTCAAACGGCCATAACTCGGGATTCGGACGTCCGTTCCAGGCGATTTTTTTTTTGAACCCGGTATTTTTTTGATAACTACGCAACCAAACTACCGTAAGGCGTTTGAGCGAGCCGATCTTTCAAAAAACGCATTTTGCTCATTCTTTGAATAGTAGAATTAAGATGAGAAAGGGAAAAAGGAAATTCAAACGGACATAACGGGCTTCGGACGTCCGTTTGACGCGATTTTTTTTTTGAACCGCCGTATTTTTTCGATATCTACGCAACCAAACTACCGTGACGCGGTTTGCGCTTGCCCGATTTTTCCAAAAACGCATTTTGCTCATTCTTTGAATAGTAGAAATATGATGAAAAAATTATAAGGAAATTCCAACTGAAGCGGATGAGCTTTTCAAATAGATCTCAAAAAATACGAGGATTCAAAAAAAAATATTGCGTCAAACGGACGTTGCAGTCAAAAGTAACGATCATCTGAAAATTCAGCATCTTAAAAATTGAAGGTAGCTGTGGATTCGGGAAACTTCAAACGCCATAACTCGGGCTTCGGACGTCCGTTCAGGCGATTTTTTTTTTGAACCCGCGTATTTTTTCGATATACCGCAACCAAACTACAGTGATGCGGTTTGCGCGTGCCGATTTCCCAAAACGCATTTGCTCATTCTTTGAATAGTAGAATTAAGATGAGAAAGGGAAAAAGAAATTCAAAACGGCCATAACTCGTCTTCGGACGTCCGTTTGACGCGATTATTTTTTTGAACCGCGTATTTTTTCGATTCTACGCAACCAAACTACAGTGATGCGGTTTGCGCGTGCCGATTTTCCCAAATACGCATTTTGCTCATTCTTGAATAGTAAGAATTAAGATGAGAAAGGGACAAAAGGAATTTCAAACGGACATAACTCGGCTTCGGACCGTCCTTTGACGCGATTTTTTTTTTGAACCCGCGTATTTTTTCGATATCTACGCAACCAAACTACCGTGACGCGGTTTGCGCTTGCCGATTTTTCCAAAAACGCATTTTGCTCATTCTTTGAATAGTAGAAATATGATGAAAAATTATAAGGAATTCAACTGAAGCGGATGAAGCTTTTCAAATAGATCTCAAAAATGACGAGGATTCAAAAAAAATATTGCGTCAAACGGACGTTCCAGTCAAAAGTTACGATCATATGAAATTCAGCATCTTAAAAATTGAAGGTAGCTGTGGATTCGGGAAATTTCAAACGGCCATAACTCGGGCTTCGACGTCCGGTTTAAGGCGATTTTTTTTTTTGAACCCGCGTATTTTTTCGATTTCTACGCAACCAAACAACCGTAAGGTGGTTTGAGCGAGCTGATCTTTCAAAACACGCATTTTGCTCATTCTTTGAAGAGTAGAATTAAGATGAGAAAGGGAAAAAGGAAATTCAAACGGCCATAACTCGGGCTTCGGACGTCCGTTTGACGCGATTTTTTTTTTGAACCCGTGTATTTTTTCGATATCTACGCAACCGAACTACCGTAAGGCGGTTTGCGCGTGCCGATCTTTCAAAAAAACGCATTTTGCTCATTCTTTGAATAGTAGAATTAAGATAAGAAAGGAAAAGGAAATTCAAACGGCCATAACTCGGGCTTCGGAACTGTCTTGTTTGACGCATTTTTTTTTTGAACCCGCGTATTTTTTCGATATCTACACAACCAAACTACCGTGACACGGTTTGCGCGTGCCGATTTTCCCAAAAACGTATTTTGCTCATTCTTTGAATAGTAGAATTAAAGATGAGAAAAGGAAAAAGGAAATTCAAACGGCCATATTCGGGCTTCGGACGTCCGTTTGACGCGATTTTTTTTTGAACCGCATAATTTTTTCGGTATCTACGCAACCAAACTACCGTGAGCGGTTTGCGCTTGCCGATTTTCCCAAAAACGTATTTGCTCATTCTTTGAATAGTAGAATTAAGATGAGAAAGGGAAAAAGGATATTCAAACGGCCATACCTCGGGCCTCGGACGTCCGTTTGACGCGATTTTTTTTTGGAACCCGCGTATTTTTTCGATATCTACGCAACCAAGCCACCGCGACGCGGTTTGCGCGTGCCGATTTTCCCAAAAACGCCTTTTACTGTTTTCATAGACTAGAAATATGATGAAAAAAAAAAGGAAATTCGTTGAAGCGGATGAGTTTTTCAAATAGATCTCGAAAAAATACGAGGATTCAAAAAAAAGATTGCGTCAAACGGACGTTCAGTCAAAAGTTACGATCATCTGAAAATTCAGCATCTTAAAAATTGAAGTAGCTGTGGATTCGGGAAACTTCAAACGGCCATAACTCGGGCTTCGGACGTCCGTTTCAGGCGATTTTTTTTTTGAACCCGTGTATTTTTTCGATATCTACGCAACCAAACTACCGTAAGGCGGTTTGCGCGTGCCGATCTTTCAAAAAACGCATTTTGCTCATTCTTTGAATAGTAGAATTAAGATAGAAAGGGAAAAAGGAAATTCAAATGGCCATAACTCGGGCTTCGGACGTCCGTTTGACGCGATTTTTTTTTTGAACCCGCGTATTTTTTTGATATCTACGCAACCAAACTACCGTGACGCGGTTTGCGCGTGCCGATTTTCCCAAAAACGCATTTTGCTCATTCTTTGAATAGTAGAAATATGATGAAAAAATTAAAAGGAAATTCAACTGAAGCGGATGAGCTTTCAAATAGATCTCGAAAAAATACGAGGATTCAAAAAAAAGATTGCGTCAAACGGACGTTCCAGTCAAAAGTTACGATCATCTGAAAATTCAGCATCTTAAAAATTGAAGGTAACTGTGGATTCGGGAAACTTCAAACGGCCATAACTCGGGCTTCGACGTCCGTTTCAGGCGATTTTTTTTTAACCCGCGTATTTTTTCGATATCTACGCAACCAAACTACCGTGACGCGGTTTGCGCGTGCCGATTTTCCAAAAACGCATTTTGCTCATTCTTTGAATAGTAGAAATATGATGA
>NW_026020670.1:0-2963 GCF_900185275.1 Solanum verrucosum
CGGGACGTAATGAGATCTTGGAATATAATTGGGAATGGTTCAGTTAAAGTCCGGAAGTTGGTAATATTATGATAGACCTTCTAGCTCCATTCTTTTACTTCAACTGCCAGTGCATCTGCCGGCCTTATGGGATCCGTGCAGGTGGTTTCTTTTATTGTGCACGAGCGTGCCCGTCGGATTTATGGGAGGCCGGTGGAGTTAGTTAGATTCCTTGTCTTTGCTGCATGTACGCTCGTGTACATACCCACATTTACTACTATTTTGCCCTTCATTGTGACCATTTATTCGCATTTCAGTTTTCTTTTGCTTATCTGGCTCAGTCGGCCTGATGCCTACTGGGTACCTGTTGTTTTGGTACTCATACTACACTCTGCATCTATTTTCTTGATGCAGGTCCGAGTACTAGCTACCGACGTGTTGGATTTGCCCGTCTACTTTTGTACTTTGTTTTGCTTGTCTTTTGCCTTTTTAGACAACTTGTTTTTGTAGTCCACTTTTAGGACTTGTACTTTTGTTAGCAGCTCTGTACTTGTGACTTCCAGGTTTTGGGAGGAATTCATTTTGTGTATATATGTCTAGTCGCTTCCTCACGTTCATTGATGTTCTTGTTATATTTATTACTATTTTAGGTTGATTGATTGGTTTTCTACCCTAACATCCCATTACTTCGAGTTCCGGGATATGGGTCGGCTTGCCTACTGGTGGGTCATATAGTAGGCGCCATCATGACCTGAGAAATTGGGTCGTGACAAATTGGTATCACAGCCCCAGGTTCGTCGGTCTCACTTGTACAGAGCTAACGTCTAGTAGAGTCCTGCAGATCTGTACGGAGACGTCCGTTACTTATCCTCGGTAGGCTACAAGATGTCTTTAGGAACGTGTCGCTTTTGTATCACTGTCGTGCATTGTGGGTCTTATCTGTTTATGAAAATCTTACTTGTTCCACTCTTTTAAGGGGATATCTCGCACGCATGGTAGGGCCCCAGCTAGAGGTTGAGGCTAACCTCGAGGTTGTGCCAGAGCTACAACACCAACCCAGGATCGAAAGCAAACTCCGGAGCCGGTCATAGAACCACCAGCAGCTCCAGCACAGCAGCAACCGATGGGCCCGGCACCATCCCAGCCACCGTCCGAGCCTGTGGCAGCTCCAAGTATACAGGGGATACTCATACAGATACTAGCTGCCACTGGGGTATGCAGCAGGCCCCATCTCCAGTCGCTCCAGAACCGCAGGGCCAGCCTGCACCAGCGGCACCGGTTGTTCAATATCTCGCAACACCGGTTGTTCAGCCTGACGATTTGGAGGGCGTCATGACACTTCGAGAGCAGAGGATGCTCAGGATGTTCCCTACACTATCACCGCCGAGGTTTTCTGGGGCTGTGGGTGAGAATGCCCACGAGTTTCTACATATTTGCCGCGACAAACTACAGACTTTTGGTTTAGTGAAGTCGAGAGGAGCAGACTTCACCGCTTACCAGTTAGACGGTTCCGCCAGGTAGTGGCTTGCGTACGTACTTAGAAACCAGGCCAGCTGGGTCTCCACCTGTCACATATACTTAGTTTTAAGAGGCCTTCTTGGCCCGATTTATTCCCAGGAGCATGAGAGATCAGCTCAGAGATCAGTTTGCTCGGTTCGAGCAGTGCTCCATGACGGTATCAGAGTATGAGGACCGATTCCACGAGCTCTCCAGGCATGCCGCCATGATATTACCTACTGAGGAAGAGAGGGTTCGTTGTTTTGTTCGGGGTTTGAGACTACAGTTGCGTATTGAGACTCAGTCTTTAGTCTCAGCGGGCCACTCATTTCTGGATGTAGTGGACCATGTACGCACTATTGAGCTACTCCGTCGCGAGGCACAAGGGGGCTACGACAAGAGAGCTAGATAGGAGGATAGCCATGATAGGCGTCGTTTAAGACCCCGAAAGTCTTATGATAGATCTCAGCAGAGGTTTCAGTCGGGTCAGTATAGTCGCCCCTTCCAGGCCTCTCTCCAGGCATCGGAGGGTGATCAGCACTGCCATATTGGTTTCAATGTCGGTCCTAGTCGGGGCCGAAGAAGTTCACAGATGGGTTCTTCTGGCTGGGGTAGCCGACCTCCAACTGTCAGTCGACAGTCCCAGGGGTGCTATGAGTGTGGGGAATTAGATAATTGGACCCGCAAGTGTCCCCATCGCAGGTTAGCCTTACCCGCTACACAAGCAGCTAGGCATGCGACAGCGCCATCACCTCCATCTAAAGGTGGAGGCTAGGACAGGACCGCAGGGGTGGTCACCAGGGTATACGGGGTGGTCGCCGAGAAGGCAGGTTAGGGGGCAGAGTCGATGCACAGTGTAGGGGATCCCATGCCCACTTTTATCCAGCTCCAGCTACAACAGATACTGAGACCTCGGACGATGTGATCACAGGTACAGTGTTATTATGCCATCAGCCCGCATCCGCCTTATTTGATTCAAGCTCTACATATTCTTATATATCTGTTTATTGTGCTCCTCGATTGAGTATGAGCCCAGAGCTATTGGCTGAGCCGTTGCGCGTTTCAACCTTGATAGGTGATTCTTCAGTAGTGGATCAGGTATTTAGATCCTGTGTGGTGACTATTTAGAGGCGAGACACTAGGGTTTATCTCATTTTGCTTGACATGGTGGATTTTGATTTGATTCTAGGTATGGATTTTTTATCCCCCCACCGTGCGGTCTTGGATTGCTTTGCAAAGACTGTTACTTTAGCGATGTCTAGTATTCCACCAGTGGTGCGACAGGGTTCTTGTAGTCGCACGCCAGTTGGGGTGATATCTTTTGTTCGGGCCCAAAGGTTGATAGTTAGCGGGTGTTTGGCTTATTAGCTTATGTTAGAGATGTTAGTAGGGAGGGTCCTATCGTTGATTCAGTACCTATTGTTCTAGAATTTCAGATGTGTTTCCTGGATCTGCCTGGTCTCCTCTGATCGTGACATTAACTTTCC
>NW_026020671.1:0-22557 GCF_900185275.1 Solanum verrucosum
GAGGCCCAAGGGGGCAGCGATAAGAGGGCACGCTACCAGGGCAGCTACAGCGGGTCCCAGACTAGAGGGAGAGACTCCTATGATAGGCCCCGCCAGAGGTTCCAGCAGGGTCAGTCCAGTCGTCCTGTTCAGGCGGCATTACCTGCTTCTGAGGGAGGCCAGTATCACCAGGGTGGTCCTAGTACGGGCCAGAGTTCGAGGGGATCAGATTCCCTCCCTTCCTACCGCAGTCGGGTTACTTCAGGGCGTTCAGCTTCAGGGTGTTTTGATTGCGGTGCTCCTGACCATTGGTCCAGAGAGTGCCCCCGGCGAGGGCGAGGAGCGATTGTACCAGCTCCCCTTGCACCTAGACCAGTTTCAGCAGTGCCCCCTCTAGCTAGAGGTGGTGGTCAGGACCAGGGTCGTCGGGACAGCCGACAGGGTACCAGAGGCGGAGCTCGAGGAGGCAGGCTAGGTGGTAGATCAGATGCATCGGGCAGAGGTGCTCAGGGCCATTTCTACGCAGCCCCGGCGAGGGCGACGGCTGAGGCATCTGACGATGTTATCACAGGTACGCTTTTATTATGCCATCAGCCTGCTACAGTATTATTTGATCCCGGGTCCACATTCTCGTATGTATCTGTTTATTTTGCTCCTCGATTGGGTATGAGGTCTGAGTCTTTGGCAGAGCCAGTTCATGTTTCGACCCCGGTGGGTGAGTCCTTAGTAGTGGATCAGATATTGCGTCTTGCTTAGTGACTATCCAGGGTTGTGATACTAGAGTTGATCTTATTCTGCTAGATATGGTTGATTTTGATGTGATTCTGGGCATGGACTGGTTATCCCCTTACCATGCGGTCTTGGATTGCTACGCCAAGACTGTTACCTTAGCGATGCCTGGCATTTCCCCAGTGTTGTGGCAGGGTGCTTATAGTCACACACCGACAGGGATCATCTCTTTTATGCGGGCTAGACGGTTGGTTGCTTCTGGGTGTTTAGCTTATTTGGCTTATGTGCGAGATGTGAGTAGGGACTCTTCAGTTGACTCAGTTCCTGTGGTTAGAGAGTTTGCAGATGTGTTCCCTACAGACCTACCTGGCTTACCTCCAGATCGTGACATTGATTTTGCCATAGATTTGGAGCCCGACACCCGTCCTATTTCTATTCCGCCTTACCGGATGGCTCCTGCAGAGCTCAGGGAGCTCAGTGCTCAGTTAGAGGATCTCTTAGGTAAGGGGTTTATCCGTCCGAGTGTGTCGCCTTGGGGTGCTCCTGTTCTGTTTGTGAAGAAGAAGGACGGGACTATGAGGATGTGTATTGACTACAGGCAGCTGAACAAGGTGACGGTGAAGAACCGTTACCCCATGCCTCGTATTGATGATTTGTTTGATCAGCTTCAGGGTGCCGCCGTGTTTTCTAAGATTGATTTGAGGTCCGGGTACCATCAGCTGAGGATTAGGGCAGCAGACATCCCTAAGACTGCATTTAGGACCCGTTATGGCCATGAGTTCTTGTGATGTCTTTTGGGTTGACTAATGCCCCTGCTGCCTTCATGGACTTGATGACACGTGTGTTCAGGCCATACCTTGATTTATTTGTCATCGTCTTCATTGATGACATACTGGTATACTCGCGGAGCCGGAGTGAGCATGAGCAGCATTTGAGGATAGTGCTCCAGACTTTGAGAGATCAGCGGCTTTATGCCAAGTTCTCAAAGTGCGAGTTTTGGCTTGAGTCTGTAGCCTTCTTGGGGCACGTGGTGTCCAAGGAGGGTATTAGGGTTGATCCGGCGAAGATTGAGGCTATTCGTGATTGGCACAGGCCCACCTCAGTTACTGAGATTCGGAGCTTCGTCGGACTAGCAGGCTACAGACGCTTTGTTGAGGGCTTTTCTACTATTGCAGCCCCGTTGACTCGATTGACTCGTGTTGATGTTCCCTTTGTTTGGTCAGAGGAGTGTGAGGCGAGCTTTTTGAGGCTCAAGAGTTATTGACCACCGCTCCTATATTGACTCTTCCAGTTGAGGGTGAGGGCTTCACAGTTTATTGTGACGCATCCGGCGTTGGTTTGGGTTGTGTATTGATGCAGCAGGGCCGGGTTATTGCTTATGCATCGAGGCAGCTTAAGATCCATGAGCGCAACTACCCCACTCATGACTTGGAGTTGGCGGCGGTAGTTTTCGCGCTTAAGATTTGGAGGCACTACTTGTATGGAGTTCGATGTGAGATCTATACCGATCATAGGAGTCTTCAGTACATCATGAGCCAGAGGGACCTTAATTCGAGGCAGCGTCGTTGGATTGAGCTCCTGAAGGACTACGACCTCTCTATTCTCTATCATCCGGGCAAGGCGAATGTGGTAGCGGACGCCTTGAGCCGGAAGGCAGTGAGTATGGGTAGTCTAGCCTTCTTATCTGTTGAGGAGCGACCCTTAGCTTTGGACATTCAGTCCTTAGCTAATAGCATGGTTCGGTTGGATATCTCAGATTCTAGACGCGTCTTGGCCTTTATGGGAGTTCAGTCTTCTTTGCTTGATAGGATCCGTGGTTGCCAGTTTGAGGATGATACTTGGTGGCCCTTAGAGATCGAGTGTTAGCGGGTGATGGTGGTCAGGCTACCTTAGATCCTGATGGAGTGTTGAAATTTGCCGGCCGCATCTGTGTTCGAGAGTTGGAGATTTGATACAGTTGATACTTTCTGAGGCCCATGAGTCTAGATACTCTATCCATCCGGGCACAGCGAAGATGTATCGTGATTTGAGGCAGCATTACTGGTGGAGTGGCATGAGGAGAGATATTGCTGACTTTGTTTCCCGTTGCTTGTGCTGCCAGCAGGTAAAGGCCGAGCATTTGAGGCCTGGTGGCGAGTTCCAGAGATTACCCATTCCGAGTGGAAGTGGGAGCGTATCACTATGGATTCGTTGTGGGGTTGCCTCGGACTTCTAGAGGTGTTGACAGCATTTGGGTCATCGTGGATCGATTGACCAGTCAGCACACTTCCCTTCCTGTTCATACTACCTTTAGTGCTGAGAGGTTGGCTCGTATCTATATTCGGGAGGTAGTTCATCTTCATGGTGTACCTGTTTCTATCATTTCAGATCGGGGTTCACAGTTCACTTCCAGCTTTTGGAGGGCTTTTCGGGAGGAGTTGGGAACTCGTGTCCACCTTAGCACAACATTTCACCCACAGAAGGATGGTCAGTCAGAGCGTACTATTTAGGTCCTTGAGGATATGTTTCGGGCCTGTGTTATGGATTTTGGGGGTCAGTGGGACCAGTTTTTGCCTTTGGCGGAGTTTGCGTACAACAACAGCTACCACTCTAGTATTAAGATGGCCCCGTTTGAGGCCTTATATGGTAGGCATTGTCGCTCTCCAGTTGGTTGGTTGGAGTCTACAGAGCCTAGACCGCGTGGTACAGATTTGCTTCAAGAGGCCCTGGATCAGGTGAGGGTGATTCAGGATAGGCTCAGGACGGCTCAGAGTAGGCACCAGAGTTATGCGGAACAGAGGCGTGGACCTTTGAGATTCTCTGTTGGTGATCGGGTATTCCTCCGTGTGTCGCCCATGAAGGGCGTGATGAGGTTTGGGAGGCGGGGCAAGCTTAGCCCGAAGTACATGGGCCTTTTAAGATACTCCGGACAGTTGGGGAGGTTGCTTTTGAGTTGGCGCTATCTCCAGTATTTTCAGCCATCCACCCAGTGTTTCATGTTTCGATGCTGCGGCGGTATATTCCTGATGAGTCCCATGTGCTCCAGTATGATGCAGTCGAGTTGGATGATCGTTTGACATTCGTAGAGGAGCCAGTTGCCATTCTAGCCAGAGATGTGAGGAGATTGTGCTCAAGAGCCATTTCTGTTGTTAAGGTCCGTTGGAGGCATCGTCCAGTCGAGGAGGCTACCTGGGAGACCGAGCAGGAGATGCGAGAGCAGTTTCCTGGCTTGTTTGAGCCTCCAGGTACTTCTTGATCCTTTCTTTCGCGGACGAAAGTTCTTTTTAGTAGTGGATATTGTAATGACCCTCTTGGTCATTTCTGTGTCTTGCCTTCAATGTGTCGTTTAGAGCGTTCCTATAGCGACCCCAAGTCATTTATGACTTGCTGGGACTGACAGTTCGGTCTCCTGGTCGTTCGTTTGGTCTTGGTGCGAGTTTTTGTGTTTTGGAGCTTATGAACCTTGAACGATCATTTTCGATCAAAAGTTCAAGAAGATGACATCGGAATCCAATTCTGATGATTCCATCAGCTCCAGAAGGGTCATTTTAGGCTAGTAGCATGGTCGACATGACTCCCGAGGTTTTCAGTGTGAGTCGGTGCGATTAGGCGTTTTAACTTTAAGTTTAAGCCTAAGTTTGACTTTGTTCAACATTCTGAGTAAACGCGCTCGGATGAGAATTCCGTCAGCGTGGTTAGCTTCGGAATGTCGAGTTTGGTCTAGATTGATCCTTCTTTTGTGTCTGGAGGTTTTCGATATCTTTCCGAGCCCTTTTGTGGGTTTTGACTTAAAATGACTTTTGGAAGTGGGACCCAATTTTTATCGATTGACTAAGTCAGCACACTTCCTTCCTGTTCATACTACCTTCAGTGCTGAGAGGTTGGCTCGTATCTATATTCGGGAGGTAGTTCATCTTCATGGTGTGCCTGTTTCTATCATTTCAGATCGGGGTTCACAGTTCACTTCCAGCTTTTGGAGGGCTTTTCAGGAGGAGTTGGGAACTCGTGTCCACCTTAGCACAAAATTTCACCCACAGAAGGATGGTCAGTCAGAGCGTACTATTCAGGTCCTTGAGGATATGTTGCGGGCCTGTGTTATGGATTTTGGAGGTCAGTGGGACCAGTTTTTGCCTTTGGCGGAGTTTGCGTACAACAACAGCTACCACTCTAGTATTAAGATGGCCCCGTTTGAGGCCTTATATGGTAGGCGTTGTCGCTCTCCAGTTGGTTGGTTTGAGTCTACAGAGCCTAAGCCGCGTGGTACAGAATTGCTTCAGGAGGCCCTGGATCAGGTGAGGGTGATTCAGGATAGGCTCAGGACGGCTCAGAGTAGGCACCAGAGTTATGCGGATCAGAGGCGTCGACCTTTGAGATTCTCTGTTGGTGATCGGGTATTCCTCCGTGTGTCGCCCATGAAGGGCGTGATGAGGTTTGGGAGGCGGGGCAAGCTTAGCCCCAAGTACATTGGGCCTTTTATGATATTCCGGACAGTTGGGGAGGTTGCTTTTGAGTTGGCGCTATCTCCAGTATTTTCAGCCATCCACCTAGTGTTTCAAGTTTCGATGTTGCGGCGGTATGTTCCTGATGAGTCCCATGTGCTCCAGTATGATGCAGTCGAGTTGGATGATCGTTTGACATTCGTAGAGGAGCCAGTTGCCATTCTAGCTAGAGATGTGAGGAGATTGTGCTCAAGAGCCATTTCTGTTGTTAAGGTCCGTTGGAGGCATCGTCCAGTCGAGGAGGCTACCTGGGAGACCGAGCAGGAGATGCGAGAGCAGTTTCCTGGCTTGTTTGAGCCTTCAGGTACTTCTTGATCCTTTCTTTCGCGGACGAAAGTTCTTTTTAGTAGTGGATATTGTAATGACCCTCTTGGTCATTTCTGTGTCTTGCCTTCAATGTGTCGTTTAGAGCGTTCCTATAGCGACCCCAAGTCATTTATGACTTGCTGGGACTGACAGTTCGGTCTCCTGGTCGTTCGTTTGGTCTTGGTGCGAGTTTTTGTGTTTTGGAGCTTATGAACCTTGAACGATCATTTTCGATCAAAAGTTCAAGAAGATGACATCGAAATCCAATTCTGATGATTCCATCAGCTCCAGAAGGGTCATTTTAGGCTAGTAGCATGGTCGACATGACTCCCGAGGTTTTCAGTGTGAGTCGGTGCGATTAGGCGTTTTAACTTTAAGTTTAAGCCTAAGTTTGACTTTGGTCAACATTCTGAGTAAACGCGCTCGGATGAGAATTCCGTCAGCGTGGTTAGCTTCGGAATGTCGAGTTTGGTCTAGATTGATCCTTCTTTTGTATCTGGAGGTTTTCGATATCTTTCCGAGCCCTTTTGTGGGTTTTGACTTAAAATGACTTTTGGAAGTGGGACCCACTTTTTATCGATTGACTAAGTCTGCACACTTCCTTCCTGTTCATACTACCTTCAGTGCTGAGAGGTTGGCTCGTATCTATATTCGGGAGGTAGTTCATCTTCATGGTGTGCCTGTTTCTATCATTTCAGATCGGGGTTCACAGTTCACTTCCAGCTTTTGGAGGGCTTTTCAGGAGGAGTTGGGAACTCGTGTCCACCTTAGCATAAAATTTCACCCACAGAAGGATGGTCAGTCAGAGCGTACTATTCAGGTCCTTGGGGATATGTTCCGGGCCTGTGTTATGGATTTTGGAGGTCAGTGGGACCAGTTTTTGCCTTTGGCGGAGTTTGCGTACAACAATAGCTACCACTCTAGTATTAAGATGGCCCCGTTTGAGGCCTTATATGGTAGGCGTTGTCGCTCTCCAGTTGGTTGGTTTGAGTCTACAGAGCCTAGGCCGCGTGGTACAGAATTGTTTCAGGAGGCCCTGGATCAGGTGAGGGTGATTCAGGATAGGCTCAGGACGGCTCAGAGTAGGCACCAGAGTTATGCGGATCAGAGGCGTCGACCTTTGAGATTCTCTGTTGGTGATCGGGTATTCCTCCGTGTGTCGCCCATGAAGGGCGTGATGAGGTTTGGGAGGCGGGGCAAGCTTAGCCCCAAGTACATTGGGCCTTTTAAGATACTCCGGACAGTTGGGGAGGTTGCTTTTGAGTTGGCGCTATCTCCAGTATTTTCAGCCATCCACCTAGTGTTTCAAGTTTCGATGTTGCGGCGGTATGTTCCTGATGAGTCCCATGTGCTCCAGTATGATGCAGTCGAGTTGGATGATCGTTTGACATTCGTAGAGGAGCCAGTTGCCATTCTAGCCAGAGATGTGAGGAGATTGTGCTCAAGAGCCATTTCTGTTGTTAAGGTCCGTTGGAGGCATCGTCCAGTCGAGGAGGCTACCTGGGAGACCGAGCAGGAGATGCGAGAGCAGTTTCCTGGCTTGTTTGAGCCTTCAGGTACTTCTTGATCCTTTCTTTCGCGGACGAAAGTTCTTTTTAGTAGTGGAAATTGTAATGACCCTCTTGGTCATTTCTGTGTCTTGCCTTCAACGTGTCGTTTAGAGCGTTCCTATAGCGACCCCAAGTCATTTATGACTTGCTGGGACTGACAGTTCGGTCACCTGGTCGTTCGTTTGGTCTTGGTGCGAGTTTTTGTGTTTTGGAGCTTATGAACCTTGAACGATCATTTTCGATCAAAAGTTCAAGAAGATGACATCGGAATCTAATTCTGACGATTCCATCAGCTCCGGAAGGGTCATTTTAGGCTAGTAGCATGGTCGACATGACTCCCGAGGTTTTCAGTGTGAGTCGGTGCGATTAGGCGTTTTAACTTTAAGTTTAAGCCTAAGTTTGACTTTGGTCAACATTCTGAGTAAACGCGCTCGGATGAGAATTCTGTCAGCGTGGTTAGCTTCGGAATGTCGAGTTTGGTCTAGATTGATCCTTCTTTTGTGTCTGGAGGTTTTCGATATCTTTCCGAGCCCTTTTGTGGGTTTTGACTTAAAATGACTTTTGGAAGTGGGACCCACTTTTTATCGAAATGACCTCTGATGAAAATTTCGACTGCGCCGTTGAGTCTAGAATATCGAATTTGGTATGGTTGCACATCTCTTTTGCGTGCACGGGGTTCCGAACAAGATCGGAGCACCCCATCGGAATTTTAAGTTTTGGAAATGTTGCTGATTTTCTGCAATTTATTGCAGAAAATCTGCAACATTTCCCAAATTTCAAACCCTCATCTCTCGACCGATTTGGGTGATCCAAATGGCAAAGTTGTGAGATTTTTCGACGACAACGCGTTGGTGATCTCGGATAGTGATTTGGAGTCCCCGTTTCAGGTAATTTTCGAAAAATACCTGCTGCCAGACCCCTTTTGTGAGCTTGATTTTGGAAATTTTTGAGACTTGTTTTCTTAGCCATTTTAGATCCGATTTTGGTGATTTTTGAGGCTATCTTGAGTGGTTTTTCGAGGAGAACATTGTGGTGTTGTTAGATTTTACTGTAGATCGCCCGTTTTTGGTAAATACACTGATTCAACTACTGTCCCATTTCTAATTTTTGAGAAAATTTGGGTTTTAGTTGCATGTTGATATTGTGTTGTTCCCGAACCCCTAATTGTGTCTCATTTTGGGACATGAGCTGGGGGAAACTAGTTAGGACCCACTTTTGGGGTTAATTTTGGAATTTCCTGCGCGGGTCCCACGATTCCCGTTTTTACTCCAAAATTGACCCGTCTCCGTTTGTTGTGATTTTGGTGTCTAAACGACCGTATTAACGTTGTGACTCTATTTTTGATAGCGGGGCAGCGTTTCGAGATCTCTTAGGTAAGGGGTTTATCTGTCCGAGTGTATCGCCTTGGGGTGCTCCTGTTCTGTTTGTGAAGAAGAAGGACGGGACTATGAGGATGTGTATTGACTACAGGCAGCTGAACAAGGTGACGGTGAAGAACCGTTACCCCATGCCTTGTATTGATGATTTGTTTGATCAGCTTCAGGGTGCCGCCGTGTTTTCTAAGATTGATTTGAGGTCCGGGTACCATCAGCTGAGGATTACGGCAGCAGACATCCCTAAGACTGCATTTAGGACCCGTTATGGCCAGTATGAGTTCCTTGTGATGTCTTTTGGGTTGACTAATGCCCCTGCTGCCTTCATGGACTTGATGACACGTGTGTTCAGGCCATACCTTGATTTACTTGTCATCGTCTTCATTGATGACTTACTGGTATACTCGCGGAGCCGGAGTGAGCATGAGCAGCATTTCAGGATAGTGCTCTAGACTTTGAGAGATCAACGGCTTTATGCCAATTTATCAAAGTGCGAGTTTTGGCTTGAGTCTGTAGACTTCTTTGGGCACGTGGTGTCCAAGGAGGGTATTAGGGTTGATCCGACGAAGATTGAGGCTATTCGTGATTGGGCTAGGCCTACCTCAGTTACTGAGATTCGGAGCTTCGTCGGACTAGCAGGCTATTACAGACGCTTTGTTGAGGGATTTTCTACTATTGCAGCCCCGTTGACTCGATTGACTCGTGTTGATGTTCCCTTTGTTTGGTCAGAGGAGTGTGAGGCGAGCATTTTGAGGCTCAAGGAGTTATTGACTACCGCTCCTATACTGACTCTTCTGGTTGAGGGCGAGGGCTTCATGGTTTATTGTGACGCATCCGGTGTTGGTTTGGGTTGTGTATTGATGCAGCAGGGCTGGGTTATTGCTTATGCATCGAGGCAGCTTAAGATCCATGAGCGCAACTACCCCACTCATGACTTGGAGTTGGCGGCGGTAGTTTTCGCGCTTAAGATTTGGAGGCACTACTTGTATGGAGTTCGATGTGAGATCTATACCGATCATAGGAGTCTTCAGTACATCATGAGCCAGAGGGACCTTAATTCGAGGCAGCGTCGTTGGATTGAGCTCCTGAAGGACTACGACCTCTCTATTCTCTATCATCCGGGCAAGGCGAATGTAGTAGCGGACGCCTTGAGTCGGAAGGCAGTGAGTATGGGTAGTCTAGCCTTCTTATTTGTTGAGGAGAGACCCTTAGCTTTGGACATTCAGTCCTTGGCTAATAGCAAGGTTCGGTTGGATATCTCAGATTCTAGACGCGTCTTGGCCTTTATGGGAATTCAGTCTTCTTTGCTTGATAGGATCCGTGGTTGCCAGTTTGAGGATGATACCTTGGTGGCCCTTAGAGATCGAGTGTTAGCGGGTGATGGTGGTCAGGCTACCTTAGATCCTGATGGAGTGTTGAAATTTGTCGTCCGCATCTGCGTTTCGACAGTTGGAGATTTGATACAGTTGATACTTTCTGAGGCCCATGAGTCTAGCTACTCTATCCATCCGGGCACAGTGAAGATGTATCGTGATTTGAGGCAGCATTACTGGTGGAGTGGCATGAGGAGAGATATTGTTTACTTTGTTTCCCGTTGCTTGTGCTGCCAGCAGGGTAAAGGCCGAGCATTTGAGGCCTGGTGGCGAGTTCCAGAGATTACCTATTCCGGAGTGGAAGTGGGAGCGTATCACTATGGACTTCGTTGTGGGGTTGCCTCGGACTTCTACAGGTGTTGACACCATTTGGGTCATCGTGGATCGATTGACCAAGTCAGCACACTTCCTTCCTGTTCATACTACCTTCAGTGCTGAGAGGTTGGCTCGTATCTATATTCGGGAGGTAGTTCATCTTCTTGGTGTGCCTGTTTCTATCATTTCAGATCGGGGTTCACAGTTCACTTCCAGCTTTTGGAGGGCTTTTCAGGAGGAGTTGGGAACTCGTGTCCACCTTAGCACAGCATTTCACCCACAGAAGGATGGTCAGTCAGAGCGTACTATTCAGGTCCTTGAGGATATGTTGCGGGCCTGTGTTATGGATTTTGGAGGTCAGTGGGACCAGTTTTTGCCTTTGGCGGAGTTTGCGTACAACAACATCTACCACTCTAGTATTAAGATGGCCCCGTTTGAGGCCTTATATGGTAGGCGTTGTCGCTCTCCAGTTGGTTGGTTTGAGTCTACAGAGCCTAGGCCGCGTGGTACAGATTTGCTTCAGGAGGCCCTGGATCAGGTGAGGGTGATTCAGGATAGGCTCAGGACGGCTCAGAGTAGGCACCAGAGTTATGCGCATCAGAGGCGTCGACCTTTGAGATTCTCTGTTGGTGATCGGGTATTCCTCCGTGTGTCGCCCATGAAGGGCGTGATGAGGTTTGGGAGGGGGGCAAGCTTAGCCCCAAGTACATTGGGCCTTTTGAGATACTGCGGACAGTTGGGGAGGTTGCTTTTGAGTTGGCGCTATCTCCAGTATTTTCAGCCATCCACCCAGTGTTTCATGTTTCGATGCTGCGGCGGTATGTTCCTGATGAGTCCCATGTGCTCCAGTATGATGCAGTCGAGTTGGATGATCGTTTGACATTCGTAGAGGAGCCAGTTGCCATTCTAGCCAGAGATGTGAGGAGATTGTGCTCAAGAGCCATTTCTGTTGTTAAGGTCCGTTGGAGGCATCGTCCAGTCGAGGAGGCTACCTGGGAGACCAAGCAGGAGATGCGAGAGCAGTTTCCTGGCTTGTTTGAGCCTTCAGGTACTTCTTGATCCTTTCTTTCGCGGACGAAAGTTCTTTTTAGTAGTGGATATTGTAATGACCCTCTTGGTCATTTCTGTGTCTTTCCTTCAATGTGTCGTTTAGAGCGTTCCTATAGCGACCCCAAGTCATTTATGACTTGCTGGGACTGACAGTTCGGTCACCTGGTCGTTCGTTTGGTCTTGGTGCGAGTTTTTGTGTTTTGGAGCTTATGAACCTTGAACGATCATTTTCGATCAAAAGTTCAAGAAGATGACATCGGAATCCAATTCTAACGATTCCATCAGCTCCGGAAGGGTCATTTTAGGCTAGTAGCATGGTCGACATGACTCCCGAGGTTTTCAGTGTTAGTCGGTGCGATTAGGCGTTTTAACTTTAAGTTTAAGCCTAAGTTTGACTTTGGTCAACATTCTGAGTAAACGCGCTCGGATGAGAATTCCATCAGCGTGGTTAGCTTCGGAATGTCGAGTTTGGTCTAGATTGATCCTTCTTTTGTGTCTAGGAGGTTTTCGATATCTTTCCGAGTCCTTTTGTGGGTTTTGACTTAAAATGACTTTTGGAAGTGGGACCCACTTTTTATCGAAATGACCTCTGATGAAAATTTCGACTGCGCCGTTGAGTCTAGAATATCGAATTTGGTATGGTTGCATATCTCGTTTGCGTGCACGGGGTTCCGAACGAGATCGGAGCACCCCATCGGAATTTTAAGTTTTGGAAATGTTGCTGATTTTCTGTAATAAATTGCAGAAAATCAGCAACATTTCCCAAATTTCAAACCCCTCATCTCTCAACCGATTTGGGTGATCCAAAAGGCAAAGTTGTGAGATTTTTCACGACAACGCGTTGGTGATCTCGGATAGTGATTTGGAGTCCCCGTTTGAGGTAATTTTCGAAAAATACCTGCTGCCAGACCCCTTTTGTGAGCTTGATTTTGGAAATTTTTGAGACTTGTTTTCTTAGCCATTTTAGATCCGATTTTGGTGATTTTTGAGGCTATCTTGAGTGGTTTTTCGAGGAGAACATTGTGGTGTTGTTAGATTTTACTGTAGATCGCCCGTTTTTGGTAAATACACTGATTCAACTGCTGTCCCGTTTCTAATTTTTGAGAAAATTTGGGTTTTAGTTGCATGTTGATATTGTGTTGTTCCCGATCCCCGAATTGTGTCCCATTTTGGGACATGAGCTGGGGGAAACTGGTTAGGACCCACTTTTGGGGTTAATTTTGGAATTTCCTGCGCGGGTCCCACGATTCTCGTTTTGACTCCAAAATTGACCCGTCTCCGTTTGTTGTGATTTTGGTGTCTAAATGACCGTATTAATGTTGTGACTCTATTTTTGATAGCGGGGCAGCGTTTAGAGGACGTTCGGAAAGGGAAAGCTCTGAAGGAGTGATTTTGGAGCGCGTGTGATCGGCCTACAGGTAGGCTACGGTTTCCCTCTCTTAGATTGAGCTCGAGAATGTGAATGCATGTTGATTAGTTGGGATTTGGGTTGGGTAGTTATTGAATCCTACATAAGCGTTAAGAAATCATGTTTTCGGCATATTTCGAGAATTATCGGGTAATTGTGAGCATGCTTTGTGTTATTAACGGACCCTCCTCGCTATGTGGAGTGCTTGCATGCTTAATTATTGTTTATTTGAAGCATTTGGGCCTTAGTTTAGTTTTGACTAGGGCTTGCCTTAGAAATACATGATTCGGATCCGATAGGTCCTAGTTTTGCCCCGACGTCGCTCGGCCGGCTTAGATCCCTGTAGACTGGTGTAGCAGACTTGAGTCTGATAGTTTGGGCCTTAGTTAGGCGATACTCTTTCTCCGACTATAGTTATCCTTATTTTCCCCGATGTTACGGCTTCACGAGTTGCATCGGCGACACTAGTTCTACTTCGCGGTTTGAATTTGATTTTCGATTTGGTTCCAAGGACTTACATTGATTGGCTAACTATGGACGGCATTCCATGGACATTTATGAGTGTGGATCGATTAGGACTCTTTCAGCAGCTACATTGGCACTTTTATAGAGCATCCGATTAGAGTTCCGGCCTCTATTGCCTAGATACTTATATAGAGCATCCGGTTTAAGGTCCGGCCTCTATTTCCCAGATACTTATATAGACATCCGGTTAAGTTCCGGCCTCATATACTTGATATTTGTGATTGGTTATTGGGTACTTTGGTGAGCATCAGGTTAGAGGTCCGACCTCCGTACTGTCAGATTTTACTAATTAGGGTTGAGGTTCTGATTCGTGTTCTTCGTTCTTGGGTTCTTTTATGCAATTCTCTTTAGTTTTAGTTATTCTGTGTACTCGTCGGGCTTATGGGGGTCCGTTCGGGTTTTTATTTAACTTGCGCACGAGTGTACCTTCTGGGCTTATGGGGGCCCAGTTAGGTGTAGTTAGCTTATAGATTACTTTACTTAGTTCTTTGTACACTCGTGTGCATTCCCTTGTTAGTTAGATTTTAGTTCTTGACTTCGGTTTGTGTTATTCCTTCTTTTCATATTGCCTTTACTTTTCAAGTTCAGTCGGCCTATGATGCCTACTGGGTACCTGTTGTTTTGGTACTCATGCTACGCTCTGCATTTATTTCGGGATGCAGGTCCGGGCACTAGTAGCCAGCTCTGATACCAACTTGTCACGACCCGATTTCTCAAGTCATGATGGCACCTACTATAACCCACCAGCAGGTAAGCCAACCCGTAACCCGGAACAACAAGTAATGGGTATGAGGGTAGAAACTAAACAAGAGTAGACAAATAACAATATAAATAGGCGGAAGCAAACCAAAAACATATATACAAATAAAGATCCCTCCCAGAACCTGGAAGTCACTAGTACAGAGCTACTAACAAAATGAGTACAAGTCCCAAAAGTAGACAACAGAGACTGGACTGTCTCGAAAGGTAAAAGAAAAGTCATATATACAGATGGAGACTGAAATAGTAAAAACGTCGTGTACTCACTCCCGTCTCCGGATCAGTCTGCCCTCGGCCCCACCGGCTGCACCAGCTACAGCTGCAGCTCCTGATCTTCATGCTCTGCTGACTCAGATACTAGCAGCTATTGGGGAGATACGACAGGCACCAGCACCAGTCCCAGCAGCACCAGCTCCAGCGCCGCAGGGTCAACCTGCCGCAGCGGCACCAGAGGTTCAGCCGCCCCCAGTTTATGTGACTGTCGTGTCAGACTTAAAGGACGGGGAGATGCCACTGCGCGAGCAGAAGATGCTCGGGTATTCCAGAGGTTGGCACCGCCGTTATTCTCAGGGGCGATGGGGGAGGATGCCTACGAGTTCCAGCTCACTTGTCAGGAGCAGCTACAGTCATTAGGCCTCTTGGAGTCGAAAGGAGCCAACTTCACCGCTCATCAGTTTCGTGGGCCAGCCAGGCAGTGGTGGCGCTCGTATCGAGAGTCCAGGCCAGTTGGATCGCCTCCTATATCTTGGAGTGAGTTCTCAGAGGCTTTCTTAGCCCGGTTCATGCCACGGAGCGTCAGGGATAGGCTTCGTGATCAGTTCTCCAGATTGGAGCAGGGCCCTATGACCGTCTCAGAGTACGAGACGAGATTCCATGAGTTGTCTCGACATGCTACCATGATCCTACCCACGGAAGAGGAGAGAGTTCGTTGTTTTGTACGAGGGTTGCGGTACCGTCTGAGGGTCGACACAGAGCATTTAGTTTCTGTCGGCCGTTCATTTCTTTATGTAGTTGACCATGCCCGATCCATGGAGCATATTCATCGCGAGGCCCAAGGGGCAGCGATAAGAGGGCACGCTACCAGGGCAGCTACAGCGGGTCCCAGATTAGAGGGAGAGACTCCTATGATAGGCCCCCAGAGGTTCCAGCAGGGTCAGTCCAGTCGTCCTGTTCAAGCGGCATTACCAGCTTCTGAGGGAGGCCAGTATCACCAGGGTGGTCCTAGTACGGGCCAGAGTTCGAGGGGATCAGATTCTCTCCTTTCCTACCGCAGTCGGGTTACTTCAGGGCGTTCAGCTTCGGGGTGTTTTGATTGCAGTGCTCTTGACCATTGGTCCAGAGAGTGCCCCCGGCGAGGGCGAGGATCGATTGTACCAGCTCCCCTTGCACCTAGACCAGTTTCAGCAGTGCCCCCTCTAGCTAGAGGTAGTGGTTAGGACCAGGGTCGTCGGGACAGCCGACAAGGTACCAGAGGCGGAGCTCGAGGAGGCAGGCTAGGTGGTAGATCAGATGCATCGGGCAGAGGTGCTCAGGGCCATTTCTACGCAGCCCCGGCGAGGGCGACGGCTGAGGCATCTGACGATGTTATCACAGGTACGCTTTTATTATGCCATCAGCCTGCTACATTATTATTTGATCCCGGGTCCATATTCTCGTATGTATCTGTTTATTTTGCTCCTCGATTGGGTATGAGGTCTGAGTCTTTGGCAGAGCCAGTTCATGTTTCGACCCCGATGGGTGAGTCCTTAGTAGTGGATCAAATATTGCGATCTTGCTTAGTGACTATCCAGGGTTGTGATACTAGAGTTGATCTTATTTTGCTAGATATGGTTGATTTTGATGTGATTCTGGGCATGGACTGGTTATCCCCTTACCATGCGGTCTTGGATTGCTACGCCAAGACTGTTACCTTAGCGATGCCTGACATTCCCCAGTGTTGTGGCAGGGTGCTTATAGTCACACACCGACAGGGATCATCTCTTTTATGCGGGCTAGACGTTGGTTGCTTCTGGGTGTTTAGCTTATTTGGCTTATGTGCGAGATGTGAGTAGGGAGGGCTCTTCAGTTGACTCAGTTCCCGTGGTTAGAGAGTTTGCATATATGTTCCCTACAGACCTACCTGGCTTACCTCCAGAGCGTGACATTGATTTTGCCATAGATTTGGAGCCTGACACCCGTCCTATTTCTATTCCGCCTTACCGGATGGCTCCTGCACAGCTCAGGGAGCTCAGTGTTCAGTTAGAGGATCTCTTAGGTAAGGGGTTTATCCGTCCGAGTGTATCGCCTTGGGGTGCTCCTGTTCTGTTTGTGAAGAAGAAGTACGGGACTGTGAGGATGTGTATTGACTACAGGCAGCTGAACAAGGTGACGGTGAAGAACCGTTACCCCATGCCTTGTATTGATGATTTGTTTGATCAGCTTCAGGGTGCCGCCGTGTTTTCTAAGATTGATTTGAGGTCCGGGTACCATCAGCTGAGGATTACGGCAGCAGACATCCCTAAGACTGCATTTAGGACCCGTTATGGCCACTATGAGTTCCTTGTGATGTCTTTTGGGTTGACTAATGCCCCTGCTGCCTTCATGGACTTGATGACACGTGTGTTCAGGCCATACCTTGATTTACTTGTCATCGTCTTCATTGATGACATACTGGTATACTCGCGGAGCCGAAGTGAGCATGAGCAGCATTTGAGGATAGTGCTCCAGACTTTGAGAGATCAACGGCTTTATGCCAATTTCTCAAAGTGCGAGTTTTGGCTTGAGTCTGTAGCCTTCTTTGGGCACGTGGTGTCCAAGGAGGGTATTAGGGTTGATCCGACGAAGATTGAGGCTATTCGTGATTGGGCTAGGCCTACCTCAGTTACTGAGATTCGGAGCTTCGTCGGACTAGCAGGCTATTACAGACGCTTTGTTGAGGGCTTTTCTACTATTGCAGCCCCGTTGACTCGATTGACTCGTGTTGATGTTCCCTTTGTTTGGTCAGAGGAGTGTGAGGCGAGCATTTTGAGGCTCAAGGAGTTATTGACTACCGCTCCTATACTGACTCTTCTAGTTGAGGGCGAGAGCTTCATGGTTTATTGTGACGCATCCGGTGTTGGTTTGGGTTGTGTATTGATGCAGCAGGGCCGGGTTATTGCTTATGCATCGAGGCAGCTTAAGATCCATGAGCGCAACTACCCCACTCATGACTTGGAGTTGGCGGCGGTAGTTTTCGTGCTTAAGATTTGGAGGCACTACTTGTATGGAGTTCGATGTGAGATCTATACCGATCATAGGAGTCTTCAGTACATCATGAGCCAGAGGGACCTTAATTCGAGGCAGCGTCGTTGGATTGAGCTCCTGAAGGACTACGACCTCTCTATTCTCTATCATCCGGGCAAGGGAATGTGGTAGCGGACGCCTTGAGTCGGAAGGCAGTGAGTATGGGTAGTCTAGCCTTCTTATCTGTTGAGGAGCGACCCTTAGCTTTGGACATTCAGTCCTTGGCTAATAGCAAGGTTCGGTTGGATATCTCAGATTCTAGACGCGTCTTGGCCTTTATGGGAATTCAGTCTTCTTTGCTTGATAGGATCCGTGGTTGCCAGTTTGAGGATGATACCTTGGTGGCCCTTAGAGATCGAGTGTTAGCGGGTGATGGTGGTCAGGCTACCTTAGATCCTGATGGAGTGTTGAAATTTGTCGTCCGCATCTGTGTTTCGAGAGTTGGAGATTTGATACAGTTGATACTTTCTGAGGCCCATGAGTCTAGCTACTCTATCCATCCGGGCACAGCGAAGATGTATCGTGATTTGAGGCAGCATTACTGGTGGAGTGGCATGAGGAGAGATATTGTTGACTTTGTTTCCCGTTGCTTGTGCTGCCAGCAGGTAAAGGCCGAGCATTTGAGGCCTGGTGGCGAGTTCCAGAGATTACCTATTCCGAGTGGAAGTGGGAGCGTATCACTATGGACTTCGTTGTGGGGTTGCCTCGGACTTCTAGAGGTGTTGACAGCATTTGGGTCATCGTGGATCGATTGACCAAGTCAGCACACTTCCTTCCTGTTCATACTACCTTCAGTGCTGAGAGGTTGGCTCGTATCTATATTCGGGAGGTAGTTCATCTTCATGGTGTGCCTGTTTCTATCATTTCAGATCGGGGTTCACAGTTCACTTCCAGCTTTTGGAGGGCTTTTCAGGAGGAGTTGGGAACTCGTGTCCACCTTAGCACAGCATTTCACCCACAGAAGGATGGTCAGTCAGAGCGTACTATTCAGGTCCTTGAGGATATGTTGCGGGCCTGTGTTATGGATTTTGGAGGTCAGTGGGACCAGTTTTGCCTTTGGCGGAGTTTGCGTACAACAACAGCTACCACTCTAGTATTAGATGGCCCCGTTTGAGGCCTTATATGGTAGGCGTTGTCGCTCTCCAGTTGGTTGGTTTGAGTCTACAGAGCCTAGGCCGCGTGGTACAGATTTGCTTCAGGAGGCCCTGGATCAGGTGAGGGTGATTCAGGATAGGCTCAGGACGGCTCAGAGTAGGCACCAGAGTTATGCGGATCAGAGGCGTCGACCTTTGAGATTCTCTGTTGGTGATCGGGTATTCCTCCGTGTGTCGCCCATGAAGGGCGTGATGAGGTTTGGGAGGCGGGGCAAGCTTAGCCCCAGTACATTGGGCCTTTTGAGATACTCCGGACAGTTGGGGAGGTTGCTTTTGAGTTGGCCTACCTCCAGTATTTTCAGCCATCCACCCAGTGTTTCATGTTTCGATGCTGCGGCGGTATGTTCCTGATGAGTCCCATGTGCTCCAGTATGATGCAGTCGAGTTGGATGATCGTTTGACATTCGTAGAGGAGCCAGTTGCCATTCTAGCCAGAGATGTGAGGAGATTGCGCTCGAGAGCCATTCCTGTTGTTAAGGTCCGTTGGAGGCATCGTCCAGTCGAGGAGGCTACCTGGGAGACCGAGCAGGAGATGCGAGAGCAGTTTCCCGGCTTGTTTGAGCCTTCAGGTACTTCTTGATCCTTTCTTTCGCGGACGAAAGTCTTTTTAGTAGTGGATATTGTAATGACCCTCTTGGTCATTTCTGTGTCTTGCCTTCATGTGTCGTTTAGAGCGTTCCTATAGCGACCCCAAGTCATTTATGACTTGCTGGGACTGACAGTTCGGTCACCTGGTCGTTCGTTTGGTCTTGGTGCGAGTTTTTGTGTTTTGGAGCTTATGAACCTTGAACGATCATTTTCGATCAAAAGTTCAAGAAGATGACATCGGAATCCAATTCTGACGATTCCATCAGCTCCGGAAGGGTCATTTTAGGCTAGTAGCATGGTCGACATGACTCCCGAGGTTTTCAGTGTGAGTCGGTGCGATTAGGCGTTTTAACTTTAAGTTTAAGCCTAAGTTTGACTTTGGTCAACATTCTGAGTAAACGCGCTCGGATGAGAATTCCGTCAGCGTGGTTAGCTCCGGAATGTCGAGTTTGGTCTAGATTGACCCTTCTTTTGTGTCTGGAGGTTTTCGATATCTTTCCGAGCCCTTTTGTGGGTTTTGACTTAAAATGACTTTTGGAAGTGGGACCCACTTTTTATCGAAATGACCTCTGATGGAAATTTCGACTGCGCCGTTGAGTCTGGAATATCGAATTTGGTATGGTTGCATATCTCGTTTGCGTGCACGGGGTTCCGAACGAGATCGGAGCACCCCATCGGAATTTTAAGTTTTGGAAATGTTGCAGATTTTCTGCAATAAATTGCAGAAAATCAGCAACATTTCCCAAACTTCAAACCCTCATCTCTCTCTCATCTCTCAACCGATTTGGGTGATCCAAAAGGCTAAGTTGTGAGATTTTTCGAGGACAACGTGTTGGTGAGCTCGGATAGTGATTTGGAGTCCCCGTTTGAGGTAATTTTCGAAAAACACCTGCTGCCAGACCCCTTTTTGTGAGCTTGATTTTGGAAATTTTTGAGACTTGTTTTCTTAGCCATTTTAGATCCGATTTTGGTGATTTTTGAGGCTATCTTGAGTGGTTTTTCGAGGAGAACATTGTGGTGTTGTTAGATTTTACTGTAGATCGCCCGTTTTTGGTAAATACGCTGAATTAGCTGCTGTCCCATTTCTAATTTTTGAGAAAAATTGGGTTTTAGTTGCTTGTTGATATTGTGTTGTTCCCGAGCCCCGAATTGTGTCCCATTTTGGGACATGAGCTGGGGAACTGGTTAGGACCCACTTTTGGGGTTAATTTCGGAATTTCCTGCGCGGGTCCCACGATTCCCGTTTTGACTCCAAAATTGACCCGTCTCCGTTTGTTGTGATTTTGGTGTCTAAACGACCGTATTAACGTTGTGATCTATTTTTGATAGCGGGGCAGCGTTTCGAGGACGTTCGAAAGGGAAAGCTCCGAAGAGTGATTTTGGAGCGCGTGTGATCGGCCTACAGGTAGGCTACGGTTTTCCTCTCTTAGATTGAGCTCGAGAATGTGAATGCATGTTGATTAGTTGGGATTTGGGTTGGGTAGTTATTGAATCTTCATAGGTGTTAAGAAATCATGTTTTCGGCCTATTTCGAGAATTATCGGGTAATTGTGAGCATGCTTTGTGTTATTAACGGACCCTCCTCGCTATGTGGAGTGCTTGCATGCTTAATTATTGTTTATTTGAAGAATGTTGGGCCTTAGTTTAGGTTTGACTAGGGCTTGCCTTAGAAATACATTATTCGGATCCAATAGGCCTAGTTTTGCCCCGACGTCGCTCGGCCGGCTTAGATCCCTGTAGACTGGTGTAGCAGACTTGAGTCTGATAGTTTGGGCCTTAGTTAGGCGATACTCTTTCTCCGACTATAGTTATCCTTATTTTCCCCGATGTTACGGCTTCACGAGTTACATCGGCGACACTAGTTCTACTTCGCGATTTGAATTTGATTTTCGATTTGGTTCCAAGGACTTACATTGATTGGCTAAGTATGGACGGCATTCCATGGACATTTATGAGTGTGGATCGATTAGGACTCTTTCAGCAGCTACATTGGCACTTTATAGAGCATCCGGTAGGTCCCCTCTATTCCGATACTTTAAGAGATCCGTTAAGTCCGGCCTCTATTCCCAGATACTTATATAGAGCATCCGGTTAGAGTTCCGGCCTCATATACTTGATATTTGTGATTGGTTACTTGGGTATTTCTGGTGAGCATCCGGTTCGAGGTCCGGCCTCCGTACTGTCAGATTTCTACTAATTAGGGTTGAGGTTCTGATTCGATGTTCTTCGTTCTTGGGTTCTTTTATGCAATTCTCTTTAGTTTTAGTTATTCTGTGTACTCGTCGGGCTTATGGGGGTCCGTTCGGGTTTTTATTTAACTTGCGCACGAGTGTACCTTCTGGGCTTATGGGGGCCCAGTTAGGTGTAGTTAGCTTATAGATTACTTTATTAGTTCTTTGTACACTCGTGTGCATTCCCTTGTTAGTTAGATTTTAGTTCTTGACTTCGGTTTGTGTTATTCCTTCTTTTCATATTGCCTTTACTTTTCAAGTTCAGTCGGCCTATGATGCCTACTGGGTACCTGTTGTTTTGGTACTCATGCTACGCTCTGCATTTATTTCGGGAAGCAGGTCCGGGCACTAGTAGCCAGCTCTGATACCAACTTGTCACGACCCGATTTCTCAAGTCATGATGCACCTACTATAACCCACCAGCAGGTAAGCCAACCCGTAACCCGGAACACAAGTAATGGGTATGAGGGTTAGAAACTAAACAAGAGTAGACAAATAACAATATAAATAGGCGGAAGGCAAACCAAAAACATATATACAAATAAAGATCCCTCCCAGAACCTGGAAGTCACTAGTACAGAGCTACTAACAAAATGAGTACAAGTCCAAAAGTAGACAACAGAGACTGGACTGTCTCGAAAGGTAAAGAAAAGTCATCTTATATACGATGGAGACTGAAATAGTACAAAACGTCGTGTACTCACTCCCGTCTCGGATCAGTCTGCCCCCGGCCCCACCGCTGCACCAGCTACAGCTGCAGCTCCTGATCTTCATGCTCTGCTGACTCAGATACTAGAGCTATTGGGGAGATACGACAGGCACCAGCACCAGTCCCAGCAGCACCAGCTCCAGCGCCGCAGGGTCAACCTGCCGCAGCGGCACCAGAGGTTCAGCCGCCCCCAGTTTATGTGACTGTCGTGTCAGACTTAAAGGACGGGGAGATGCCACTGCGCGAGCAGAAGATGCTCGGGGTATTCCAGAGGTTGGCACCGCCGTATTCTCAGGGGCGATGGGGGAGGATGCCTACGAGTTCCAGCTCACTTGTCAGGAGCAGCTACAGTCATTAGGCCTCTTGGAGTCGAAAGAGCCAACTTCACCGCTCATCAGTTTCGTGGGCCAGCCAGGCAGTGGTGGCGCTCGTATCGAGAGTCCAGGCCAGTTGGATCGCCTCCTATATCTTGGAGTGAGTTCTCAGAGGCTTTCTTAGCCCGGTTCATGCCACGGAGCGTCAGGGATAGGCTTCGTGATCAGTTCTCCAGATTGGAGCAGGGCCCTATGACCGTCTCAGAGTACGAGACGAGATTCCATGAGTTGTCTCGACATGCTACCATGATCCTACCCACGGAGGAGGAGAGAGTTCGTTGTTTTGTACGTGGGTTGCGTACCGTCTGAGGGTCGACACAGAGCATTTAGTTTCTGTCGGCCGTTCATTTCTTGATGTAGTTGACCATGCCCGATCCATGGAGCATATTCATCGC
>NW_026020672.1:0-12575 GCF_900185275.1 Solanum verrucosum
GATGATTGTTCTGATAAGACACCTGTTTGTCACATAGCAAGCTGTATTAACTGCTTCGCCCAGAAATTCATAGCAAGTTCTGAATCAATCAGCATAGTTCTAGCAATATCCACCAGAGTTCTGTTTTCTTTCAACAACTCCATTTTGCTGAGGAGTTCTTGGTGCTGAGAAGTTGTGGCTGATTCCATTTTCTGCGCAAAACCCTTCAAAAATAGAGTTTTCAAATTCTGTACCATGATCAGATCTGATACTGCTATCCTGCAGTTTATCTTCAATTGGATGGCTTTGACGAAAGTGATCAGAGTTCCAGCAGTCTCATCCTTTTTCCGCAAAAACATATTCCAGGTGTACCTGGAGAAATCATCAACAATTACAAGAATATATTTTTTACCTCCTCTGCTTTGAATCTGACCGGTCCACACAAATCCATGTGGAGAAGTTCTAGAGGTCTGGTAGTGCTCACACTCCTTTTTGCCTTGAAGGATGATCTTGTTTGTTTTCCTTTATACAGGCGTCACAGACTTTGTCATTTGAGAACTTCAGCTTTGGTAATCCGCGGACCAGGTCCCCTGCAACAAGCTTGTTAAGTAAAGAGGTACTTACATGACCTAGTCGTTTATGCCAGAGATTTACATCGTCAGTTTGAGCACTCAGACATGACAGGCTGGCTCCTTCAATAGAATCAAGATCAGCAACATACATATTCTTGACTCTTTTTGCAGACATCGCAATTTTCTTAGTTGCACAGTTTGTAACCACACAGCTGACAAGAACTTGACTTCATTTCCCTTGTCACAAATTTGTGAAATGCTCAAAAGATTGTATTTTAAACCCTCCACATAGTGTACATTATTTATCGAATTATCAGCCGATCTCCCTATTCTGCCAATACCAAGAATAGAGCCCTTCTTTCCACCACCAAATGACACACCACCACCTTGGTGTGCTTCCAAAGAGAGGAAGTTTGAAGTGTCTCCCGTCATGTGCCTTGAGCATCCACTGTCCATATACCAGCACTGACTCCTTCCTCTCTTCTGCATAGAAATCATTTGTTAGATTTAGGAACCCACTTCAGACGGAGTTCCCAGTAATCATTAAGAGGTCTGATAAGAAACCTTTCTGTCCAGTGAGGCATGATGTTTTTTCTGAAACAATACGGGGGATCAGGTCCCTTATGTCTCTTTTTAGCATCATTTTCAGATCTAACAAATCTCTCATGCCTTTCCTTAGCTTTTCTCAGAATCTCACAATTTTCTTTCAATGACCATTTCGACCACAGTGAGTACATAAAAGGTTGTCAGATACAGAAACATATTTGCTATGGGGATTATAGGGGGGCTCTATGGTCTGCATCCCAACCCTTTCTTTCCATTGAAACTTTGATTGGACATATTAGAAAGTATCTTAGAGGAGTCAGTCCACTTAAGGGAGTGGACTTATTCTTCATTGACCTTACTCAAATCTTTTCTTAGTTGAGAATTTATTTCAAGAGAAGCGACTAACTTGGACTCAAAATTTTTTAGTTTTTCTTCCAGTTCTTCCTCAAAAATACTAAGCTTTCTCTTCCCACCTACTGAGTTTCCAGGGTCCTTCTCAGATGTTATGTTGCAAGTCTCTAGAATACCTATCCCTTCACTAATTTCAGCAACTTGAGACATGAGAGCAGAATTCCTGTCTTCACACAGACTTATTTTTTTATTCAACATTAAGTTTTCAATGGTTCGTTCATCAACACAATCAATAAGCAGAGCAACAAGTTTCCTCAATTTTTCTATAGGCAGATTATCTAGATCATCTTTAAGATAAAAAAGAGTTACCTCATCTGAATCCTCTTTCATCATCAGAATTTGCCAAAGGAGAAAATAGAGTTGAAAATGCTTTCATTATCCTCAATGGCCATCATTGAGACATCCTCATGATTTCTCTTCGTCTTCTTCTGATTCACTTGAGTCATTTCCCCACACAGCAAAGGCATTTCTCACCATCTGATCCGCATGTGCCTTCCTTCGAGCATGGTCTGGGACCAGGTCCCTCTTGCGAGGTCTGGTGTCATGAGTTTCCTGCTTTGTACTAGGGCAGTTCCTCGTGAAGTGTCCAGGCTTACCACACTTATGGCAGAGATCATTTGCAGTAGCAGTTCTGCTGGAAGGGGTTTTCTTTTGGAAGCCTCCATGCTTCTTTAAGATCTTCTGAAATCTTCTAGTGACATATGCCATCTCAGCCTCCTCTTCAGTTTCTTTACTTTGAGATATTTTCAAAGCAATGGACTTCTCCTTCTTTCCTTCCTTCACAGTTGTCCCCTGTTTCTTGTTCATCTCATAGGTCTGAAGGTTCCCAATCAGTTCGTCCATAGAAAGTGTCATTAGATCTTTGGCTTCTGTTATGGCATCCACCTTGCTTTCCCAAGATTTTGGAAGCACCTTGAGAATCTTGTGAATTTGCTTACGGACAGGAATAGGCTCACCCAACCCTCTCAGCTCGTTAGTGATAGAGGTGAATCTTAAGTTCATCTCAAAGATGGATTCCCCTTCCTTCATACTGAAATTTTCATACTGAGTGGTAAGCATATCAACTTTAGATTCTTTTACTCGTTGAGTTCCTTCATGGGCTGTTTGAAGACAATCCTATATTTCCTTGGCAGATTCACAAGCAGAAATTCTGTTGTACTCATCTGCTCCAATTCCGCACACCAGAATCTTCTTTGCTTTGTAATTCTTTTCTATCTTTCTCCTATCTGCCTCGTTGTAGTCCTTTCTGGTTTTGACAACAGTAGTGGTAAGCTCTCCATCCTTCACTTCCTTTGTAGGAACATATGGACCATCAAGGATGATGTCCCATAGCTCAGAATCCTCAGCGGTGATGTAGTCGTGCATTCGATTTTTCCACCAGCCATAATATTGTCCATTAAAACGCGGTGGTCTGGTAGAAGATTGTCCTTCCTCCATATTGGGTGGAGCAGCCATTCCGTCAGGATCTTTCCTTTTCTTGGTGTTAACCAGAGAGAAAAGACGTGCTCTGATACCACTTGTTGGAATGTATGCGTCCACTAGTCTAGATGGGACCAGGTCCTTAGCACGGTTAAATTAACAGAAAATGACAAAACGTGCTGAAAGTAAAGATTGCACAACAACTTTACGTGGAAACCTCCTTTCTCAAGGGAGTAAAACAACGACCTGGCCTGCCAGGACTTTTCAAAACTTCTTTCATTAATCTTCTCCAAGCAAAAAGCAAAAGCAAGTTTACAAACCAGGATTAACCTACTAATCCCAACTCTAAGCAATACCTCCTATTAATTAAATGAGCCAGAGCAGATACAATACCGCTCACTATACTAATCCTAACTGATTAATATAGACCTTTTAGAGTAAGAACCTAAGTTACCCTTAACATAGTTCTTACAATGATTCAAACGAGTTTGAAAACGTTTCTTTTACAAGAGAAACTGATCTTACAATATTAGAACTATTACAAGCAAACAAAATAATAGCTGATGCAAGAAGCTCTTGAAGCAATCGATCAAATCCCTTGCTGTTCTTGAAGCTTGGAAGACTCTCACACTTTTGAATGAATGAGTAAATATTCTTGTGTATTGTTTAGTATATACCACAAAAAGTTATTACCAAACGTACAAGAAATCTCCTTGTTTCTGATTGGTGAAGTACTCTGCGACTTCACCAACTTTTCTGACGCAGACAGCTTTTACAGCTGTATCGCACTTTGACAGCTGGACGAGTATTCATACTCTGCAGAGGACCAGGTCCCTGCACTTGTGAGGAGATCATCAAAACACCAAAAGACATAACAAAATGTCCCTGCTTTTATCAACCACCAAAGTTGTTATTTCTAAGTGATAACCACCTGAGCTTTCCAAATCTAAAGAGATCAGAAATTGGTCCTTTAAGATGGTTATAAGCAAGGTCCAAAACCTCTATGTTGGTGAGATTCAATAGAGGTTTGGGAATAGAGCCTAAGAGATTACAAGAAAATAAATCTAATGTACTCAGTGAAGTTAGATGACCAAATGATTCAGGTATCCTACCAGTAGCATTCACACCACGGAGAACTAACTCCATGAGTGATGCACTGCTATTCTATTTGGTTGTGGGAAACCTAACAGTGAGCTGGGGATTGCCTGTTAAATAAGAGATTCCAAGTTATAAAGGTGGAAAACTCCTTTGGGCAATGTCCCATATAACTGTGTGCCTCGAAGGTGTAGAGCTGTTAAATAAGAAGAGAAATTCAGAGGAATGGTGGAAGAGATGTTCACACCGTCAAAGTTGAGCTCTCTTAATTGGGTCAAGTTCTTAAGGAGCAGTTCAAAATTGTGAGGTTTGAAGCTAAGACAATCTGAATAACTTTGGATACGAAGAACGTGTAATTTAGAAAGGTAAGAGATTTCTACTGGGATTAGACCTGTAAAATTTGAATATGACAAATCAAGATGCGTCAAACTAGAAAACTCACCAAATTTAGGTGAAATGATGATCCAAGAAATTATTATTAGACAAATCAAGCCTTTTGAGATTGGAGAGTTGAAAGACACTACTATTGGAGTGAAACTTGCCTTGAAGTTTGCTGCAAGTGAGGTTAAGCTCAATCACTTTTCCTGTTGTCTCGTCACAAGAAACTCCATCCCAAGAACAACAATCTGTGCTCTTGTTCCACGAAAGAGTTTTTGGATATGACTGAATCAAGTGGTCTGTTATGTCGAAACAATAATCAGAAGGATCATGACTTATTGTAAACATGTGCTTGAATTGTAGAAGAGCAAGAGCTTGATCTTTGGGGCACAAATGAGATAAGGATGAGCAGAAAGAAAGTGAAAGTTGACAAAGGAAGGGAAATATCATAAAAAATACAAGTTTTACGTAACCCATTTCTGCACTAAAATGTTCAAAACTAATTAAGAAATCTTGGTTTTGTTCCTCTATTCAATAACTTTGATGAGGTATATATAACACAAATTAAGCAAAGAAAATTACTACGGAAAGGGAAAGTATATCCTTAATTTCATAATCTATCCCAACTTTCTGCAAGTAGTCCTGACCCATTAATACACAATATTAATGGGCTTTTTATTCTCTCTGTATTTCTTTGACTTCCTTTCATTGTATTCTCTTTTTCTCCAATTGATTTTATTTAATCAATTTATTTTCATTATCTTTCCTTTGGATTTGATTTCAAATTTAATTCCAAATTACTTTTATTTAAAATAAGTTAAGTTTTGACAGATACAAAAAAAAGTGAAGGAAATTAAAAAAAAACTTTAAAAAGTTAAAGCATTAAAAATAAAGGATGATGTAGCCAAATCATCGTTAAAAGTTTTTTAAAAAAATAATGATGTGTCCGAATCATCGTTCGCCACATGGACAATATCGTTTTGCAAAATCTGGTGGATTTTCAGTTAACCCTAATGGCATGAATGATTCTTTTCTCAAATGAAAATGACATAAATGAGCCAAACTTTTAACGAATAACATAGTTGAGCCTTTTCTCAAAGTTCGATGGCATATTTGAACTTTTTTTAAAAAAAAAACACGTAATTGGGAATATAACCTTTAACAATAGAAAACAATTATTTAATCAATTTAAATTTTCTTCTCAAAGCGAGAATAGTCTATAACATTATTAGTTGATGTATACTCCAAGACAAAAACTTTTTAAGACAATAAATCAAAAAGAGTTCGATTAGTTAGTTAGGATAAAAATACGTTGATTGGCGTATATATAGACCTTCACAACAATATTTCAAGTCAATAATCCTTGGGATAAGGTACAAGTACCCCCTTGACTATGACCGAAATCCCAGAGACACCTTATTAACTAAATTAAGGTTCTATTACCCCTGAACCTTTCTTTTTTTTTTGTAATTTTGTTCACCTTTTTGGCTTATGTGGCATCCAAAAACCTATCACGTGCCTCAACAACATGGAGTCACAAAGTGTGCCACGTAAGCCAAAAGGTGTACAAAATTGCTAAAGAAATGAGTTCAAGGGGGGTAGTAGGACCTTAGTTTAGTTAAGGTGTGTCTCTGAAATTTTGGTCATAATCTAGGGGTACTTGTGCCTTATCCCATAATCCTTTAAAGTTTTGATTGGTGGGATAAGAGTGTTAGTTGGTATATAGACCTTGACCTAAATGTAAAGATTTACAAAACTTTTGATTAGTTAGGATAAGAGAGTTGCTTGGTGTATAGACCTTGACAAAAACATTTCAAGTCAGAAATCATCTTTTATTAGTTAGGATAAAATTGTTGTTTGGTTTATGCACCAGATTGTATATTAACTTGATGATGATCAAGTTCTAATAAATTTACATATTCTCACGTCAATGCATGAGTCATTGCAAAGAAAAGTTCAAATAAAAGCTACAACATAAAAATTAATTATATCATAAAAGTGTCTTGCATAGATACTTATACTATAATAAAAGTGGCTCACATATATCTTTTCATCAAACAAAGTGAATTTTTATTTTAGGGCAAAGTGGCAAATATACCCCTCAACTTTGCGATTTAGAGCAAATAAACTCCTCATTATAAAGTGATGCATATATACCTCCATTGGCTAACAAATGGCGTGTTGGTGTATTATACCATGTCACGCCCCAAGACTACACCCTGGATGCGGCAGGCACTTGAGAGCCATTGCTGGCTCCAAGCGAACCCTTGGCCTGACTTACTTACTCAACGGAAGACTTAGACATAAGAAAGAGAATCCAATTACAAGATAACTCAACATGTCTCAAACTGAACTTATAATGTTTTTAAAATAAACATTTAACTTAGCCAAAATGGCAACTCAACTCTGAACATAAGCCAATAACAAAATGATGACGAATGAACCAACATCTGGCTGACTATCTATGAAGCCTCTAAACAACTAAGATGGATGTCGAGACAGGCCCACGACATCCTAATGAACTAAAGCTAATATTGAAAGCAATGAAAATGGATCCTCCGAAATGCAAAGAGGCTCACCAACAGACTCTGAACTGCTCACTGGATCAACGATGTGCTAGATGCCGATCCTAGTTACCTGCGTCTGCATCATAATACGATGCAGGACAACTGGCATCAATACATTGAATGTACGAGTATGCGAGTTGGAATGCTAAATACAACATAGACTTGAAAAGATTCTGAAAGAAACACTTACCTTGGCTCATCTCAACTCATGAATACTTAACTTAACTCATTTCATTATAAAACAGTTTAAAACAAATGCAATATAAAGAAAAAAAGAAAATTGTTTAAAACATGTTGTCAGCTCATAATCATAATATCATAGAAGACATACTATGCTCCCTCTCAAAGTCTACTTGTGCAATGCATAAATGAAGTCCCACACCCCCATTCATACTAAGCAGAACCCCTTGAGGAACCATGCAATTACTGTTGTGGGAGTTTCTCTAACCAACAACCATCACTTAAGAGCTATATTGATAATACATCGTTATTAGCCCCACGTTGCCCAGGCCATCCTACACCTTGCCGGGGTATAGGACCTGAAATACTAAGTGGATCCACTAGTCTATGCTAAAAAGCACTAAGGGTTCATCTAAAAAGTATGACCATTTTCTACCCATGATGGCTATATGGTTTATGGAGACTTGAGTTATTATGAACTCGCATCCCCATATCGGTGCTCAATACCACTCCCAAAATATGATTCTAGCTCTTTATGTTTAAAAACATATTTCTTCTGTGAATTGAGATTAGTGCTCAAAAACTTAGCTCAAAGGCTATCTTGGAAATCAAAGTTTCCCCTCTTGTTTAATTAAGAAAGCATTTACTCTTTATTGAAAACTAGCCCAAAGGCTCTTTGGAAATCTCAGTTTCCGTTCTTATTTAAATGTGAAAACATTTTAAATCTCTTTGGGATTACTTAGTCCCCATATAATTTTGAAGAAATTAACTTCAACTTTACTCTTTACTGAACTCAAAACTTAAGTCTTTAAACAAGGTTAAAACGTTTGTAAAGGACTTTTGAAAAACTTTATGAACTTCTCTTAACTTGACTCTTGACTACTCTTGACCTTGATCTTAACTGCTCGTGACTTGACTCTTAACTAGTCCTTGAATTGAATTATGGATTCAAGGATTTATGATTTGTGATTGGAAAGATCTCATGTTGTTTAGGAATGATTTTAGATGGCTAAACATGAGAAAAAACCAAAATTCAATATCTGAGAGTGGGTCTGTGACGCGGAGAAGCTTTTAAAATTTGGTTTCAAAAATGTACTTTGAGGTAGGACACTCCGTGTCAGCTCCGCGACGCGAAACAGAAAATCCCAAAACTGGGGATTGGCTGCGCGACGCGGATGCACCTCCAAATATCGACCGACGAAATTTCTTCTTCGTTTTTCAAGTCTAAACCCTCTAAACTCCATGGGTTCCTTCCCCAAACACTTAGAATCAATTATTTGTACAAAGTATATCAGATTCTACTCAAAATCGAACCTAAGATCGCAGATTCAAATCAAACGACTCCTCAACGAATTCAGCGAAACAAGAATTTAATGGAACTTCAACAAACCTATCAAGAATTCAATTTCTAAGCTTTCAAGAACTTAAATTCGCTAAAATAAAACATCATTGGCACGTGGGAGAATTAACCCAATGCTATGTGATCTCACATACCTTTTAGGGATCACCCCCGATGAATTCCACAAGCTAAACTTCGACAATCTTGACGAATCTTGAATGTTTTCTCCTTTCTCCTCTTTTCTCCTCTTCTTTTCTCTTCTCTCAAAACCCTAACTCGTTTGGTAAAAGTGTAAACTGATCTGATTCAGCTTAGACCCCTAATTAATCACCAAAAACGAATTAAAATAAAAGGGTAAGGAAAAGACCAAACTACCCTTTAAAAATCCGGATTGGACTTTCCTTATTCCAATAGCCCAACTTCTAAAGGGCATAACTCACACATACGAACTTGGAATCGCTCAAACTTGGCGGCGTTCGAAAGATAGTTCCAAGAGCTTTCCAACCATATCTGGAAGTACCCCTAACTCATCCTGAGATAGAAGTTATGGCCATTTGAAGTTGACCAAAACTCAACTTTTCTTAACTTAAACAAATTTCCAGATTTTTAGTTCTTTCCAAAAATGACTTTCAAATTCTTAGCTTCTTCCTAGTTATTTCAAATTGTGAGATGTTACATACCATGTCACACCAACATGGTGTATATATACTCTCGTTGTCTAATAAATGATATGCATTTACCCTTTTCATTAACAGACTAAATTTTTCACAAAATAATCTTAAAATTGGTTTTTCAGACAAATTTATTGTTGTGGATCATAAATGCATATTCAAAGGTGTGATCTTTCGTCAATACATACCTATAAATCAATTAGTGTTATCATCCACCAGCGGATGTGGCTGATGAATGAACCACAAATTAAGCAAAGAAAAATCTACTACTTCTTCTTTGGAGTAATCAATTCCAAGAAGCACCTACAAACTTTCAGTCAAATTTTAAGTTGTCAACTACAAATCCACATTCCCATTCTTGGGTGAAAATCTACCATCTAATATAAAACATTTATGTTAGAAGAATACCATAAGTATGATCATATTTAAAACAAATTATGTGTGCATATAATTAGATGATAAAATTTTCTTTAAAATGGTTAAAATGGGTATCTTATTATTTCTTAGAAATTTAGCTTGAAATAAAATTTTCATTTCAACAAAATTTAATTAAATTTAAAATGGTTGGGTGACTTTCTAAATAGTTGAGTGACTTTTGGGTTATAAAACTAAGTTTAGTGACTTTCTAAGTGTAACTCTTAACTTTTTAAGTCGAAAGCTATAAGCCCATCCAAACAGACTCTAACTCTTCTATTACAAAATAATAGAACAACTTAGAAGACACTTTAACTTTAGAGCGATTGAAATAATGGAGAAAGTAAAAAGAAAAAAGTTACAAGTCGAAGTATATAAGGATATGATGGGAGTAAGTAACTCTTAGGGGTCGTTTGGTTGGGAACAAGTTATTCCATCATGTATATGAAATAACTTAATATCTCATCACTATGGTATAAATGGTGGGATAAATAATCCAAGGACTACCTAATATCGCCAACCAAAAGCAGGATAATATAATCCTACATTTTATACCTGAGATTATTATACTTTATACCTCATACTGAACGACTCCTTAAACAATTAAGGAGAAATAGTGTTTTCAAACCAAAAAAAGAAAAGAGAAAGAGAGTAAAATTTTCCGAGAAAAGAAAAGGTAAAAAGTAAAGTTCTGATTTACTTCCATTCTCATAATTTAGTCAAACAATCTATTACTACCCCGTCTCATATTAGATGAGCATCTTACTAAAAGTATTTGTTTCATATTACTTGAACACTTACTAAATCAGGATAGAATTAATTACATTTTCCCATTTTACCCCTACAATTAATATAACTTTGGAAGTTCAAACAAATTTTGAAGATTCAAAATTTCTTTTTTCAAGAAACTAATTAATATGAACAAGAGCAAAATAATAAAATTGATCAATCTATTAATGATTTCTTAACAATCGTGTAAAATAGAAAGTACCCATGAACGGAAGGAGTATCACAAATCTACAACTTCAATTGCTTCATATAATAGATGGCCCTGGGGGGAAAGAAAAGTCTGTAAGAATATCAATTGGCGTATAGAGACCATATCAACAACATTTCTAGTCGAAAGTTCATTCTTGTAATAAATTTTGGTTGGTGAATGGTGGTGGTTGAATTCATAGTAGTTCTAATTATATCTTGATGGGATTTTTCTTGTAGGTAGCGAGAAGACTAGTAGTATCGACAACAGGCTACATCAATAGTGAAAATTTTGAGTAGGGTAGGCTTGGGGTCAGAAGTCCTATTCTTCCGTTTATTTAACTAGTCTCTGGGAACATGCATTGCACGTATATCCATATGAAAATCAATTAAAACAAATTAAAAGCATATAATAAATTATTGGGAGGACATGCATGTTTGTTACAAGTGTTTCTCGATATTTCCAATCTATCGCTCAGTAGATAAGTCTCAAAATAGCATGGTCAAGTTAAGCTTAACCGTCTATAAGCAATTAAGTGTACATATTGTCATAGCAATTAATTAATCATTATGTTTAGTTTTTCGGAACAATTCTAATATATGATTATAAAATAGTTTCAGCTGCAATACTTAGGTTCAAAGAGAGTTAGGTGCAAACACATAATAATTGAGGACTGCTGAACTTTTCATTTTACCCCCTATTATGTAATTCAAATACTTTATTTAATTAAATATTTAATTTATGTTTAGATTAATTATTTTATTATATTTTAATTTAGTGTAGGGGTAAAATTGTAATCCAGCTTCCACTTTGGAGCTTTGCCCACTTTTTACAATATATATATATATATATATATATATATATATATACACGATATATGATGATATGATATATAATATGATTATACTATTTGATTCATGCTTTAGTTTGGCTCGATGAAGAAGGATATATAGGAGAAGGAGTCGACCATAACTTGAAAAATTCTATATTTCTTTTTTATCAATATTTTCATGATTATAGTTCTAAGAAGAATGTGTACGTTGTATTTTTTCCTCTCTAATTTTTTTTGTTGGTATTTTCTCCTACTAGACTTCTTTAATATGTATTTTTATTTGGGCTCAAAATAGTATTTTATTATTCATTACATGTATGTTTTCATAGAATTTTTATGTTCGAATAAATTTATAAAATTTCACATGAAATACACGTATCCAAAAATTAATAACTTATAGAAATGAATACATGAACAATTTGTTACTTTACTATATATCAAACGAGCCCTAAAAGCAGGATGGAGTAAATTTTGAGTCTTTGTCCTTTTTAGGGAACCTTAGTTTCTAGCTTTTGGGCCAACTTTTAATTTGGTTTAGACATATTCCAGTCAAGTCAACCCTTTAGAAATTAAAGTAAACATACATAATGACTATGGAGACATTATATTGATCGAATCTTTTTGTTGATTTTTCCAAGTAGCTATACAAGGGCGAATTTACGTACAAAAGTGGGAGTGATATGACAATTATACACTAGGCTTATTTATCTAGATATATTATTATATTTTTCTTCTTTTTTTTATACCTTCGGAAAAGATAGCTAAAAAATTAATTTTATGTGAATTTAATTTATTTTTTTAAAATTCTATCCCTCTAATTTTTACTTGTTTGTTGATATTAAAGTGCTTTTGGCTCTTATTTTTTCTTATAGAAATATGAATTAGTGGAAATTAAGTGCAATGTGTTTAAATTCAAAAGGGGTAATTGCTTATTAAAAAAAAAATCTCATTTATTCGAGATAAAATTGGGTTGAGAGAATTGCAAAGAATCGTGCCAAATTTATTTTGGTCCATTGACGTGTATTTATTTATGAAGCAAGTTTTTTTTTTGATAAATTGAATCAAATTAACACAAAATAAAATGAGTTGATTGATGCATGCACTAATTCAATCTCCACAACTAGTGGTCACTTTAAATTAAAAATAATGTTACCTAGAACTTTCAAAATCTGAATCGGCCTTTGAACTACATTGCT
>NW_026020673.1:0-12806 GCF_900185275.1 Solanum verrucosum
ACTTTGACTTGTATTAGTAACTTAGTTACTTTTGCTAGAATTTTTTAAATTTTGGTTTGTATAAATAATTTAGCTAAATGTATTGTCAACGCTAATCATTTGATCCTTTACTATTCTACTTTTTCTTTGTTATGAAGCAAAATTAATATAATTATCATTTCAGCAACAAAAAATTATGATGATTAGGAGTTTCATTTTTATTATACTTGCAAAAAAAGTAATTGAAAAATAAAATATTAGTTTCATGATGCCATTTTTTTTTGCGTATGTAACAATTTTTGTCATCATCCTTTTTTGAAATGTAATTATAATTTTTATGCAGTCACCGCTTATTATATTTTCTTTGTTCATTTTTGTATTTTTTATTTTTATTTATTTATTTTACAAATAAAATCAATGCGTAATTAGTAATACATTTAATTATACATTTAAATTATTTATAACTCATGTCTCTTCATCTTACTTGTAACTTCTAATATTAAATATTATTCATAACTATTGTATGTATTTTTCATAATTCTTAATAATATTTAATTAATGTTTAAAATATTATAATAAAAAATGTAATAATAAAGACATAATAAAAATTTCAATTTTGTTTTTACGAAATCAGAGTTTGTATAGAAATTAGTACTCTTATAAAAGATAGAGGAAATTAAAACATATAAATATTTAACAATATATTGTTTATAATTTACTTCACACGATGAATATTTGTTCTACTATATACATATACAAAAAATACATTATATTTTATATGTTTAAAAAAATGAAAAAAAGTATGATATGCAGATGAAGAGAAATATTAATATTATTTATATATTCGATATTAACCTAATATAATTATTACATTATTATCTTATAAATATTTCATATAACCGCGCGAAGCGTGGATACTTTCACTAGTAATTAATAAAGCTGAATATGAAACGGTGAGGTGATGCTCTTAAGAGCGTCAATCCTATTTTATTTTTTTGTTGTGGTTTTTTAATTTAAATAAATACCCTTAACATTAAAGATATATCATATTTAATTATATCTTCATCAATGGCCATATTTAATTTATTTTGTCATGAATGTTATTATTCTCTTTTCCTATAATATTTATTAATTTCTCATCAATTATTAAACCTTTTCATTTGATTTAAAAAGATTATTCACGAAAGTTAAATTTTATGGGTTTTATCTATTTATTTTATAGTCTTTTCCTTTTTTTTGTTCTTTATTTTACTTCTTTTTATTATTTCAATTCAAGAATTTATATCTTTATATATAGATTTATTTCTTAATCTTCTTTATTTAATTTTTAAGTTTCACCTCCATAACTTTAATCTATTAAACTTCTATTCTTAATAATATCATTAATTTCATGACTTTTAAGTTTTCATATTTATAACCTCCAACTATTAAATTATAAAATTTAAGATACTTTATGATTTCTCTCCATTTTTATCAATATAAATTCACAAGTTTTTTGTTTCATGAAATCCCAACTCATTTTTTATATTTCATTGTTCTTTGTATATTATTATAATATTATAAAATTCATGTTTTAACTTTACATGGTGAAGATGACTCTTGAATGTTGATTAGTTTGTCAAAGAGGGTGCCGAACAAGAGCTCAAAAAAGTGGGCACTGATTCTGTATTCTTATTTTTATCTATTTTCTATATGATAAGGTGATGTGTTTGTTTGTGTTTTCTCTATGTAACTTCCTTAGTTTGAATCTTTATAATATTTTATTATTGCAAGTCTGTATTTTTGTTTAGATGCAATTAGTTATTGTTACTTTGTGTGTAATAATACAGACTACTAAAAAAGTTTAAAAATACTATTGCACAAAGAAATATTTATATTTTCTTTAAAGATTCCTTCATTTTTGTCTATATTCCATAATTTTTTTATTTCATGAAACTCTTGCTCGAGATTATTCTTTTTATTTCATATTTGAAATAGTGTTTTTCTTAATTCTTCTTAAAGTCTTTCTCACATAACTGCTAAGACATAAGTTAAAGAGCCAATGAGGCACCTAAACGTTTCTTATTTCAAGTTAAATAACGGACATTGACAAAGAGTATTAAGTACTAAATCTACACTACAACATATTTTTACTTCAATTTAAATTTAGCATAACTTACATATGCTCATTTTTACGTTTTAGACATTATAATTTCCATATTTATCAAATAATTTTTACACTTCTTACGATCTATTTGAGCTATTCATGTTATTATCGGTTGAATTTCGTTCTTTTTTAGTATTATTAGTTTCACATTATAAACGTTATGTTATTAAGTATCTTTTTAAGTATAATGAAGAAAAACAAATTTAAAATATAAAATTTTAAAAATAGTTCTCTATCTTCAATCTACGATGTTCCACATATGTATTGTGTGTAAATTACACAAAATGATCAACTTTGTTTTTCATTATTTTTAAAGTACTTTCTTTCCTTCATGTAATAGTATATTTTATTTGTTAGAAATTAGTTCAGTGTGAATAATAAGATGAATTCAAATATGAATTTTGATCTATTTAATTGAATTTGAACTAAAAAGAAGAATTTGAACTAAAAATTCTTTTATATTCAAAAAATATGAAACGATTAATTTATACCTTTGATATAATATTTTATCACCGCGCGTAGCGCGGCCAAATTACCTAGTGTAAAAATAAAAGTGATGTTGGGATTTGTGATGGTGGCAAAAAACTGTTTGACACGTTATTGCCATGCTCTTTAGTTGGCAGTGCCTCCTCAGTCCACGCGCCAAAGTGTAGAGTCCATGTTGGTATTTTATTTTATTTTTAAATTTTCTTTATTCCATTTTTACCAAATTTAAATGTAGTGATCAATAAAGAATGAAATGTTTTTGAAAATAATAATAACGGAAAAGGGCCTAAAATATTCTCGAACTATTGAAAATGGTATCAAATTACTCTGCATCCATCTATTGGCTCCCAAATATCCTTGACATACACCTATTGGCTCTCAAATACCCATGTGATCCATCTTTGGGTCCAATATTGACCACTTTTATAACATATTATTATTTAAATATTTTTTTTAAAATACGTGGCGACCAAATATTGGATATATATAATTTAATTGCTTAAATTAATTTACAAACTCAGTCATTATTAATTATGCATGATCCAAATTAATTAGACCCGACCCAAATAAGTTAATTACACGCGTCTCAAATTATATTTACCCACCGATTAAAAACAAATACACCCTTCATTCCCAACATTTCACTTCATCTATCAACCTTCTTCCCCAATATAATCGCCTATGATCTCGAAAAATAATACGTAAATACAAACATGTATCACCATAAGAAATTACCAAAGCACTCGATTTTTTTTATGGTGATACGTGAGTGTATTTAGGTAGTTTTTTTGAGATTGTAAGCGAATATATTGGGGAAGTAAGGTTGAAAGAGGAAGTGAAATGTTGGGAATAAAGGGTGTATTTGTTTTAATCAGTGGGGTAGATGTAATTTGGGGCGGGTGTAGTTAATTTGGGTCAGGTATAATTAACTTGAGTAAAGTGTAGTCAATTTGGATCGAGTATACTGGAAAATTAATTTAAGTAATTAAATTATAGTCAATAGATGGTCGCCAGGTATTTAAAAAATTTATTTAAATGATCATCCGCTATAAAAGTGGTCAATATTGGACCCAAAGGTGAGTGAAAGGGTATTTGGGAGCCAATAGATGGATGTCAGGGATATTTGGGAGCCAATAGGTGGATGTCAGGGGTATTTGGGAGCCAATAGGTGGATGGAGGGTAGTTTTATACCATTTCCAATAGTTCAAGAATATTTTAGTCCCTTTTCCGTAATAATAAAAAAACAAAGGTATGTATGATAACAATAAATCATCTGATCGTAAGTAAAATGAAAGTGAAACGTTTAAAGCTATTGTTTTTAGCTCGTCTGAATTAGTTGATTATATATGCATATATTTAAGTATTTGATGATTTTGATTTTAACAAAATATTACTTAGTAAATTATATTCTAATAAACTTAAAAGTCTTTAAACATCATTCAAATAAAAAGGAATAATAATAATAATAATAATAACAACATATTTTTCTTCGGAAACACCTTAATCTTTCTACCAAACTGTTAGGTGAATTTTTAAATCCTTTAATGTTCTAATATCTGAAATAAAAATTTAGAAAGCTTAGGTAATCCCAAAAAGAGTTTTTTCAATCTTTTTATGTGTTGTGATAATAAAAAATTGTGTGTGGATGTGTGCATTTTAATATATTCGGTTTAGTATTTACAATCTCTTATCAACACAAATATGAAACGATGTGCCATCAAAACTTAATAAAATGAAAAATTTCACTTGTAATAGCTTGGTGATTGATGTTGAGGAGACCATCTAGGCTTTTATAAAATAACATTATCATCAAGTTTTCTTAGAAAAGATTAAGCCGGATCAATTACTACCGTTAAAAAAAACCATGAACAATCACTAAAAGTTTACCTCCAATTGCATTGCATTGGAGGTAACATTTCTATCGAGAAAAAATGTCGCTGAGAATTGGCAGATCTATTGACATACTTTTTAAGTCTTTTGAAAGTTTTATTTTAACTTTGAAAATCTTTCGTTTCATTGTAAAAGAATCACCTGCATTCCCATATACTCCAAGCCCATTTTCAAACAAGTAAAAACATAAATAAAATGCTGCATCTTTTTTAATGTTATATTCTAAACATTAAGAATTTGGAGGTTTTAATCATTGAGCATTAAAATGACGTTGTATTCCTTCAAAATTTCTTATTGAAAAATTAATTCAATAGGTTGACAAGTTTCCTTCTGTATATAATATCTCCTTATTCGGTCATGTATATTAGAAGAAAATTCTGAAATTTGTATTCTTTCAGCAGGATCGAATTTAAGATTCAAATTGATCTATACTTTGTAATTATCTAATGCTTTGAAAAGATAAACAAGTATGCCAATTTTGACAAAGACGATGTCAAACTTGAAAAAAGAGATATAGGAGCAGTGTCTAAACGAGTTTGAGGCTTAGAAAAAATTGTCATCATATTGACTCTTTTTTAAAGTTCTAAAACTCACAAAACACAAATTATGTTAATGAGATGTTAGTCATGTGTTTGAAAATATTACCTTAGATATTGTTAACTATTTTGTAAAAACTTAATTTATTTATATGAACATTTGAATAATTTAATTTAAAGTTCTAAAATATTGTTAATAAAAGATAAATAATTAAAATATTGTTAATAAAAGATAAATAATTTTTGAACATAAATTTTTAATATTTTTATTATAATTTTCAATATTGTTCTAAATAAAATTAAAATTATTAAATGTATCATTCATATTTTGGCGCTTAAAACAAATATTTTATTAGTTTTAGTATCAACTTGAATTATTACTGCCTTAAAAAGTTAAATTTTTTAAAAACAAATAATAATTATTTTAATATAATATTATTAATATATGGGATATTCCTAGAATTAATGACTAAAAATCAACTTTTGAATAGATTATTATATAACATAAAAGCAAACAAATAAGAAAAAGATGAAAAGGGATAGGCGAGACTACATGGTACATACCGAAAGGCAGATGTCAAATGGTAGAACCCTAACTTTCGAAGATAAATTTTGGATATAAAGGCTTTTTGGATGTTAGAGTAAAAACCCATAGTAAAATGCTATTTTAGAGTATGACACACATATATATTTTTTTCCTGTAATTTATAAAAATCTATGTATCCAAAGAGTTCCAACATACCGCGGACTGAAGGCCCTCGCTGGACGTGCAGAGATCACTGGAACACCCAACTCTCTATGCTTGTGGGTTTGCAGGAAATATAATATATATATATATATATATATGGGTTCAGACGAATTCATTGACTTTTTTGTAGACCCCCTATATACATATTAAAATATCAAATATGCATGTGTGTATTATATATAATACACACATGCATATTTGATATTTTAATATGTATATAGGGGGTCTACAAAAAAGTCAATGAATTCGTCTGAACCCCTGTCCATTAGAGTAGCTTCGCCCCTGTATACATGATCTTATCTCTATCTTATTAAGTTAAGAGATTGTTTTCAAATTAATTGATATACGTATTATTTTAAAAAAAATTGACGATAGTTGAATGTAACTTGTGTGGATATTTCGACTATTCATTTATACATTTTTTTTGCTCTATAAAAATTGAATAAATGAACAAACATTTACATCAAAGATGCAATATTACTATATCTTGATTAAAATTATATTTGAACAAAAAAAGACAATTTAGAGTTTAAATTCACTTCATGTTGAGTGTCGGTCCTTATCATTCTATAAATTACTAGATTGATTAAAATTAAGGCACATATAACTAAATTTCAATCATTTTGAATTTGTTCGTTTTATTAAAAATTCATGTTTATATGACTAAAATTCATCAATATTTGTTCGAATACATGTATATATATATATATATATATATATATATATATATATATATATATATATATATATATGTTAGACCCCTATATATTATATGACTGAAGTTTGCAACCCAAAAATCTATTTTTACTTGAATTTCGATCACTTGATGGGCCTAAAACAAAAATTTAATTCATTGAGTAATTAAGCCTATCCCCCCAACAAGGCCCTTTTATGGTTACTCTGTCTCCATTGTAGGATTTTAGGGTCTATCACAATTACCGCATAAATCCTCTTTCTATTTGCAATGAATTACATACTATCTTTCTCTTTTGTTTATCAAACTTGTTATATTTTTGGATTTTCAAATTTAAGCGGTCAAAAATATCGAGAATTATAGTGGTAATTTTCATGTCGTTTTTAAGCAACAATAAATAAACATTCTTCTCATTTGGAGAATCACTAGCCATGAAAGAAAATTAAGAGAACTCTAAATCAAGTGAGTTTTACCTTAACTTTTAAAAACTAGAAGACAAAACTAATTGAAATTTATCTCAGAGACATGACTTTGATAATAATTAGATAGACGAAAACCTCAAATTGTTGTGATGATGTCTCAAATTTCAATTTAAAAAATTTAATGGTGAAATTCGTGGTGCAGAGAAGGAAGAAAGAAAGAATACGATGACGGAGATGCAAGTTGATGAGAGAGTTGATTAGCATGAAAGCTTGAATTGGTGATGTTGTAATTGTGCAGATAACTAATTTTAAGATATATGGGTATCTAATGATATATGATATAACTTATAGATCTAAGTCTTCTCGGGAGCATTTTTGATAAGACTCCACATTCTAATATTCTCTATCTAGATTTTTACCTCAAATCTCTCCACTCTCTCTGTTTCCACCATTGTGTCTTACGGTTCTTAATTTGATATTATGATTGATGCTATTCGTCTATATGGTTGATCACGTTACATGTGCTCCCAGATATATTACCTCTTCATTATTGAACGGAACGTCATTTGTGCATAGGTGGGAAGAGAGGTTTTTTCATATCCAAATGGAGTATGCATCAGCTTGTTTATTTTTCAACTCCACTTGAATTGCTCTATGATCTATTCTCCATTTTCTCTCTTCCTTCCATCTTCTGTTTATCGGGCTCGGGCGGTTTTTCTGCCAGGTTTCAAATCCACCGCCGCTCTATGGATGGTTCCGAAAAGATTCTTCTTGAATCCATGGAACTTAATGAATCAATTGTCGGATCAAAGTTCTTTATTGTCCATTCATTCTCAATTCTAAATAACCAAAATACAGTTTATTTATGTATTCATTATTTAGGTATTCATCCTAATTGCATATGTAAAGCAAACCTTCTATTTTATTTTGCTTATTTTGTATTTTACAATATCACTTTGTATACCAAATAGTTTATATTTAGATTTTGATTTTTGTTATTGCCTAATGGTATACCATCAAGTTTTGTATTTATATTTGATTTCGTATTCATTCTCAATTCTAAATAACCAAAATACAGTTTATTTATGTATATATGTATTCATCCTAATTGCATCAGTAAAACATATTTTGTATTTTTTTGCTCATTTTATATTTTCAATATCACTTTGTATACCAGATAGTTTGTATTTAGATTTGATTTTGTATTCATTTTCAATTCTAAATAACCAAAATACAGTTTATTTACGTATTCATACTAATTGCATTAGTAAAATAATTTTTATATTTTATTTGGCTCATTTTGTATTTTCAATATCACTATAGTTTGTATTTTGATTTGAATTTGTATTCGTCCTAATGGTATACAATCAGTTTTGATTGTATGGTCTAACTTTTCAATTGAAATGAGTATTTATCGATCGTGCTCGTTTGTATTTCATTATCACTTTGTATTCCATTCTCAATTTGAAACGCCAAAAATTTGTATTACTTTATTATGTGTAGTCATCATTGTAGTCACTCCAATTTATATTTCAATTACATTTTAAAATAATGACACACAAAATCATATTTAAAGAAAGTTCATCCGAATACATAATTCAGATAAAATCATATTTAAAAAAGTTCAAACAAGTAAGGATAAAAAACTAAGGGAAATATTTTTACCTTTTTAAAAATATTTCCTCCCATGATTCTCTCATTCTGTTATTAAAAATTTGTATTCTTTCCATTAAATAAAAATAAATACAGTCAGGATTATAACAAACCAAAATATTGATATTTTAAATAAATATTGAAAGTGTTGACAAGGAGTCCTATTAAAATATTGCTATTTTGAAAAATTTCCTTATTTTTTACTTGAATTTCGACCACTTGATGGGCATAAAGCAAAAGCCCAATTCATTGAGTCAATTTGGCCTACCACCAAACAAGCCCAACAAGGCCCTTTTATGGTTCACCCTTTCTCCATTGTTAGTCTTTCTCTAGACTGTAAATTCCGCCATTATCGTTAGGGTTTAAGAGCTCCAACACTCTTTCGTCTTCACCAAAACAATGACAACCTTAAACCCAGTTGGCTCTAGAACAAACCCATTTCAGAAACAGCTTCATCATCATCGTCCAATTTATGCTAAACCAATTTCTTGTCTCACCTTCAGAACCTCACCTCCACCATTTTACCCCTCCACCATTAAAGCCTATTCTTCTTCTTCACAAAATTCTAAAATCCCAAAACCCCTTATCCCTCAAACCCCTAATGAAAAACCCCATAACCCATTTTCATTCGTTAAGCCAACACTCATTGCTACAATTACTGCCACTACCCTTTTGTTCGCAAGATACTTTGTCTTCCCGAAACCTGCACTTTCTAACCAAGCTTTTACTCCGTCGGCTATGGAAACTGATGTGGTGAGAGATGCAATTTCAGAGGAGGAAAGGGAAAGAGCAATTGAAGAACACCTGGTTTCTCACCCGGATGATGTGGAAGCGTTAAGGATTTTGATGGAAATTCGGATAAAGAATAAGAAAATGCTGGATGCTATTAACATTATTGATAGGTTGATTGAGCTCGAACCGAATGAGACCGAATGGCCCTTGTTGAAATCTCATTTGTATGTGAACTCTGGGGAGATTGAATTGGCCAAAGTTGGGTTTAATGAGATACTAAAGAAAGACCCTTTTCGTGTCGAGGCTTATCATGGACTCGTTATGGCAGCTTCACAAGATGAATCGATTGAGGAATTGGCGGAAATCGAGAAGAAGGTTGAGGAGGGCATTAAATTGTGTAAGAAGGAGAAAAAAAAAAGTGACTTGAGGGATTTTAAGCTGTTGCTTGCACAAATTCGGGTGATAGAAGGGAAATATGAAGATGCATTGAAGGTTTATCAGGAGTTAATGAAAGAGGAGCCTAGGGATTTCAGGCCTTACTTGTGTCAAGGAATAATATACACATTATTGAGGAAAAACAAAGAGGCTGAGAAGTGTTTTGAGAAGTATCGGAGACTTGTACCGCAAGGGCATCCCTATGCTAGGTATTTCGATGAGAACATGATTGCAACAAAGGTTTTTGCACAGAGGGCGGAGAATGAGAGAGCTAGCTCAAAAAGCTGAATAGAATAAGGCTTCGGTTCTGCTGAAGTTCAGATTGGATGGTAGAGGTATGGTGGAAATTATTTTGCTCTATTTGTTACTAGTTACATAATGGTTTGAGCTTAGTAGATGTTCCAAATAAGTTTGTCTGGTTTGCATAGGTTTATTGTTATATGAGTTGTGGAGTAGCAATTAGGTTCAGAAAAAAGGATCTTTTTTTTGTTAGTCAGAGGGGAATGGTGCTAAGGCTCTTTAATAATTTTCAGCAGGTATCTGAATCGAACGACATGTGATCATAGTTCATTTAATCAAGAATGGAAGTGAGAACCATGCTTTGTGATTTTTTCTTTAATTCTTTTGAAACTTCCACGATATGTGTTTGATATGAGCTGTCCTTTTACAAAATGAATGCACTTGATATGTGTTGTGATGTTGAGATGGAAGAGACAGACTTACACAGCCAACTTTGCTGCATAGAGTATTATAGATGTAAAGAGCTGTTTGAGGAATGACTCTGCTTCATTGTCAACGTTCCGGTTTCCTCCATCAACCATTGAATGCTTGATTGGTTCTAATCGTGATTGCATCTTTTAATCTTATTATGGCTTTAGTAGACAGTTTTTATACTTCACCCCTGTTCTTCTTTTGCAACTTTAACCAGTTTTGAAGCAAGTCTAATCATTAGTGCATTAGGATATTTTATAGCGCTTGAGTTGTCTGATAAAAGCTGTACCATACAACCACATTTGATCCTAGCTTTCAGAAGTGAATTTACTATCTTTGTAGTTAGAGATAACCATGACTCATGACCGCTAGATCAGGTTTGGGATCCTAATCATTGGATAGAGTTGAAAGAGAACAAAGGTAGCGAGCACAATTTGAGATGGGTCAAGGAATACTTGTCATTGCAGCCATTTCCTGTAGTATGAGTTGTTGTTAATTCTTTATCAGTTATTATGTTCATGACTAGAAGTGGTTTTGTGTGGATAACCAGCAACCCGAAATATGTGTTGCTCCATAAATATCTTGGAGGATTATCTTCCGACAACAATTTAGTAATCTGTCCATAAAGATTGGCAGATGGCAGTTAACCTGTGTAGATGAAGCATACAACTGATATTGTTGGTCCCGCTTTATTTGCCAATACTCGGTGCTCAACATTTGTGTACTTGTCATTTGATATAAGCTGAAAAAAGCAACAAAAATAACCATAAATGATATCAGTGCCAAACTAGCTAGGTGGTATATTAAACTCTTATTGATTGTAGTTGTTTAGAAAAGTAAAAGAATACTAGCCTGCAGGTGTAGGAGGAACATTAACCCATTGATTCTGGTGAAGCACTTGAAGTCCTCCTATAGGATCTTGTAGAAGCACTGTGATAAAATCATTGTCAGAATGTTTGTTGGTGCCTATCTCGAGTTCTGGCTGGGGAATGCTGGATAGTAATGTCCCAAAATACCTAGCCCCTCCGCGCAATCCATATCCTTGAGATGGCAACGATTGAGACCAAGACCTTCTGACAATAATTCAAGTAAGGAGCAGCTTAGTTTCATCAGATCCTTAGAGTACTCCATTAGTATTTCCTGCAGTAATTTCAAATAAAATTTGATGTAATGCCGCATGTTGATATTTGAAAAAAATTAAGTATACTCAATTGGCTCAAAGGGACCATACTTCTAGTTGAATTACTTAGTTCTCCAACAATATCCACCAAAACTCACATTAATCATAAATCAGTTGCAAGAAAGCACTTAACCATAACAACATAAATCATGGTTTGCTGTTGATTTTTGTCATAAATGAAGCTGGTTGGTTTTCTAATACATGTTCAGAAACCTCGAAACATTTTGATCCCAATCTTCAGGCAAGTGAGGCTTGCTCAAGTGGTTGAGCGTCTCCACCATCAACTGGTAGGTTGAGGGTCCGAGTCACACTCGAAGGTAAGTGGGAACACTAACTATTGATCCTCTTGGGGGTGGGGAGGGGGAAAAAGTTCATGTTCAGAACATCTACCCGCATGCTGTTGGCAATTCTTTTGGACTGGGAGGATCAGGAGCCATTAAACAGAAAAGTGTGTCTCCCCAATTTGCAGCTGGAACAGAAGGGCTATACAAATCAAAATTGCTAGTATCAATCACCCTTTTCGTAGTATCTCGAGTGTAGTACTGTTTCTTAGCCTCAACATCTTGTTCAAAAAACTCTCGTGTTCCTTGCAGCATTTCTTCCCAGACGGATGTTGGAATCCCATTTTTAACCACTTGGAAGAAACCCCACGTCTCTGATGCATCTCGAACTTCGTCCACAATCTCTTTGTGTTTGATTGGGTCCTCGTCGATGCCTTCAAGGTCTATCAATGGGAAAATGAACTGTGTTTCCACGTGTATCCGAGGACTCCAGCCTTTTTTTCTGTGGTAGAATGAATATTTGAGGTACCTTATCGATTCCAGCATCATCAAAGGTTTTTAATTCACTCATTTTGTCATAACTTTTCTTAACTGTGACCTGAAAATCATTAGTGCTAGAGACCACCATCTTCTTTTTAGGATGTTATGAACTAAGGTCACTTAGTATGAGTTGTCATTGCAGTCATTTCCTGTAGTATGAGTTGGATATCATGTTAGCCACCAGAAACATGTATTGCTCATTAGTTCTTATTTTGTAGTACTATTTTTTTTACTTGTTTTATATTGGTGATTCCTTTGGCACAAACGTTGCTGTTAGTTGAGTCTTGACTCAAAGTTGGGTTATCCTAGTAGCACATTCCTTTGCCATTTTGGGATGCTTGTTTAAGTCCATAAAGGGACTGATTCTTACGGT
>NW_026020674.1:0-114609 GCF_900185275.1 Solanum verrucosum
GTTTAGAGTTTAGGATTTAAGGTTTTGGGTTTCAGATGATGTGATAACAGCAAGGTTAAGGGAGATCACAAATAGAGAATTAAATATTAGAATGCGGAAGCACAAAGAAAAGAAACAAAAAAACTAAATAAAGATATGGGAAATTCGAAGGAAAGATCCACGAATTTCCAAAGTTTAGATGTTCTAAGGCCTTGAAAAGATCCAAGTAACAACGTATAGATTTATGGAAGAAATCTAACGCCTTTACTTGAGAAAACGAATCAAAACGATAGATTCGGATCTTGACCGCTTTATGAGTAACTAAAGACAATAATTAGTATGTAGAAACTAATCACCTTCTAAAGAATACCAAAAAGAAACCAAAGATATCACAAGAAGAAGTTACTTTATACCTTAAAACTATGAAACTAGTAAAGGTTTAAAGATAAATTTTCAAAGAACAAGTCACAAAGGTTCAAAGAACTCTCTCAAATATTATTAATATCAATCTAAATTGTCTTTTATGAATGAAAAGGACTCCTATATATAAATAAATAAATAAGGTAAATCCCAACTAGGAAAACAATCTTGACAATCTTGGAAAGTTTGACTAGTCTTTTCTCAAAACTTGGGCAGAAAGCAACTCTTGTTGTGGCTGATTCTTGGACTCTTCTTGACCTTTTTTGCACGAAATTGGACCTTAAAATTCCTCATCTTGGGCTTGAATTTGGGCCACCAAATAATTGTAGCATTTGGACAATTCCTCTCCCTTGGGCTTGAGCTCTTCTTCCCCAATAAGAAACCTTTGGATCAGCGATTGAAGCCCATTGAGCTTATCATTGAACTCCTTGGTTTGAGATCTTGTTATGGGCCTCCTTGGAGTTTCTAAAGCGTCATCCTTGTCCTTCAATGGAGTAGAGCTTCCTTGGATGCTATCATTCCCCTCTTCTTGAAGAGAATTCGTCCTCGAATTCAAATCTGCATCAAAATGGGAAAGATCAGAAACATTAAAAGTAGCACTAACTTGGAACTCACCAGGAAGATCAAGTTTATAAGCATTGTCTCCAATCCTTTCAAGGACTTTGTATGGCCCACTTCCTCTAGGATCTAGTTTGGTCTTTCTTTTGGAAGGAAATCTTTCCTTTCGCATATGCACCCAAACCAAGTCACCAGGTTTAAAAACAACATATTTTCTGCCCTTATTCCTTCGCAATGCAACTTCCTTGTTCTTCTTTTCAATTGCAAGCCTTGTTTGTTCATGAATTTTCTTCATCATATCAGCCTTCTTCTTACCATCAAGATTAGCAAAATCATTAGTAGGCAAAGGTAATAAATCAAGGGGGGTAAGGGGGTTGAATCCATATACAACTTCAAAAGGAGTCTTACCAGTAGAAGAATGGAAGGTCCTATTATAAGCAAATTCTACAATAGGTAAGTAATCTTCCCAAGAAGTCAACTTTCCTTTCAAAATAGCCCTCAACATGTTCCCTAAAGTTCTATTAACCACTTCCGTTTGCCCGTCCGTTTGTGGGTGACAAGATGTAGAAAAATAGCAATTTAGTTCCCAACTTTCCCCAAAGAATTCTCCAAAAGTGACTTAAGAACTTGGCATCCCTATCGCTAACAATAGTTCTAGGTATTCCATGCAATTTAACCACTTCCTTTACAAACAAGTCAGCCACATGAGATGCATCATTAGTCTTTTTACATGGGATAAAACGAGCCATTTTAGAAAATCTATCTATTACCACAAATATACTATCCTTACCATACTTAGTCCTTGGCAGCCCCAATATGAAATCCATAGAAATATCAATCCAAGGGGAATTAGAAACAGGTAAAGGAGTATAAAGACCATGCGGCAATGTTCTAGACTTAGCCTGTTTACATTCAAGACAATAAGAACACACTTTTTCAACATCCTTTCTCATGCTAGGCCAATAAAAATGTTCAGAAAGTATTTACAGTGTTTTGGGTACACCAAAATGTCCCATTAGCCCTCCACAATGTCCACCAAATAATTGTAGCATTTTGACAATTCCTCTCCCTTGGGATTGAGCTCTTCTTCTCCAATAAGAAACCTTTGGATCAGCGATTGAAGCCCATTGAGCTTATCATTGAACTCCTTGGTTTGAGATCTTGTTATGGGCCTCCTTGGAGTTTCTAAAGCGTCATCCTTGTCCTTCAATGGAGTAGAGCTTCCTTGGATGCTATCATGATGGTTTAGGATTTAGGGTTTAGGGTTTAGGGTTTAGAGTTTAGGAATTATATTTTAGGGTTTAGGATTCAACATATAGGGTTTAAGGTTAAGGTTTTGGTTTTAGGGTTTAGGGTTTTGAGTTTTAGGTTTAGTGTTTAGGGGTTTGTGTTTAGGGTTTATGATTTAATGGTTTAGGGTTAGGGTTTAGGGTTTAGAATTAGGGTTTAAAGTTTAGGGTTTAGAGTTTAGTGTGTAGGTTTAGGGTTTAGTATGAATGGTTTAGGGTTAGGGTTTAAGGTTTAGGGTTATGCGTTTAGGGTTCGAAGTTTATTGTTTAGGGTTTAGGGTTTATTTATTAGGTTTTAGGATTGAGGTTTAGGGTTTGAGGTCTAGTGTTTTAGGTCTAGGGTTTAGGGTTTAGGTTTAATCTTAGGGTTTGGAGTTTGAGGTTTATAGTTTACGATTTAGGGTTTAAGGTTGATGGTGTAGGGTTTATGGAGGGTTTATAGTTTAGTAATTATGTTTAAGAATTTAGGTTTAAGGTTTATGGATTTGGGTTTAGGGTTTTGCTTTTAGAGTTTAGCGTTTATGATTTAGCGGTTAGGGTTTAGAGTTTCACGTTTAGGGTTTAAGGTTTAGGGTTACAGGTTTAGGGTTTAGGGTTTTTGGTTTAGGATTTTACGGTCTAGTGTTTTGGGATTAGGTGTAGGTTTAGGGTTTAGGGTCAAATGTTTAGTGTTTAGGATTTATGGTTTAGGGTTTAGGGTGTGGGTTTAGGATTCAGGGTTGAGAGTTTAACGTTTAGGAATTATATTTTAGGGTTTAGCATATAGGGTTTAGGGTTAAGGTTTCTATTTTAGGGTTTAGGGTTTTGAGATGTATGTTTAGTTTTTAAGGGTTTGTGTTTAGGGTTTAGGATTTAACATTTAGGTTTTAGGATTTAGGGTTAGGGTTTAGGGTTGGAATTTAGGGTTTAGGGTTAGGGTTTACTGTTAAGTTTAGGTTTAGAGTTTAGGAATTAGGGTTTACGATTTAGGATTTAGTTTCGGGATTATAGTTTAGCATTTAGTGTTTAAGGTTTAGAATTTAGGGTTTAGGGTTTACAGTTTAGGGTTTAGGATTTAGGGTTTAGGATTTCAAATTTAGTGTTTAGGGTTTTGGTTTAAGGGTTTAGTCTGTACGGTTTTGGGTTTAGGGTGTAGTGTATAGGGTTTTGGTTAAGGGGTTTATGGTTTAGGGTTTAGGGTTTGGGGTTTAGAGTTTATAGTTAAGGGTATAGGGTATAGGGTTTTGAGTTCCAAGTTTAGGTTTTAGGTTATATTGTTAAGGGTTTAAGGTTTAGGGTTCCAAGTATAGGGTTTAGGGTTTGGGGTTTAGGGTTTAAGGTCTAGGGTTTAGGTGTAGGTTTAGGGTTTAGGGTCAAATGTTTAGAGTTTAGGATTTATGGTTTAGGGTTTAGGTTGTGGGTTTAGGATTTAGGGTTGAGGGTTTATAGTTTAGGGCTTAGAGTTTTGGAATTATATTTTACGGTTTAGGGTTTAGCATATAGGGTTTAGGGTTAAGGTTTCGGTTTTAGGGTTTAGGGTTTTGAGTTGTAGATTTAGTTTTTAGGGGTTTGTGTTTAGGGTTTAGGATTTAACATTTAGGTTTTAGGATTTAGTCTTAAGGTTTAGGGTCTATGGTTTAGGGTTTAGGGTTTACAATTTAGGGTTAGAATTTAAGGTTTAGGGTTAGGGTTTAGTGTTAGGTTTAGGGTTTAGTGTTTAGGAATTAGGGTTTAGGATTTAGGGTTTAGTTTAGGGATTATAGTTTAGCATTTAGTGTTTAGGGTTTAGAATTTAGGGTTTAGGGTTTACAGTGCAAGGTTTAGGGTTTAGGGTTTAGTATTCCAAATTTAGGGTTTAGGATTTAGGTTTTAGAGTTTAGTGTGTATGGTTTTGGGTTTAGGACGTAGGGTTTAGGGTTTAGAACTTGGGATTTAGAGTTTAGGTTTAGGGTTTAGGATTAATGATTTAGGGTTAGGATTTTGGGTTTAGAATTAATGTTTAGAGTTTAGGGTTTAGTATCAATAGTTTTGTGTTAGGGTTTAAGGTTTATATTGTAGGGTTCAGGGTTTAGGGTTTGAATTTTATTGTTTAGGGTTTGGGGTTTAGGGTTTAGTGTTTAGGATTCCAAATTTAAGGTTTAGGGTTTACAGTTTAGGGTTTTAGTGTGTAGGGTTTTGGGTTTAGGGTTTAGAACTTAGGATTTATGGTTTAGGTTAGGGTTTAGGATTAATGGTTTAGGATTAGGGTTTTGGGTTTAGAATTAGTGTTTAGAGTTTAGGGTTAGGGTTTAAGGTTTATATTGTAGGGTTTAGGGTTTAGGGTTCGAACTTTATTGTTTAGGGTTTAGGGTTTAGGGTTTAAGGTTTAGGGTTAGGGTTTAGGGTTTAGAGTTTAGGGTTAGGGTTTAAGGTTTATATTGTAGGGTTTAGGGTTTAGGGTTCGAACTTTATTGTTTAGGGTTTAGGGTTTAGGGTTTAGGGTTTAAGGTTTAGGGTTAGGGTTTAGGGTTTAGGGTTTGGGGTTTGAACTTCATGGTTTATGGTTTTTGGTTTTTGGTTTAGGATTTTTGGTTCCAAGTTTAGTGTTTAGGGTTTAAGGTTTAAGGCTTTGGGTTTTGTGTTTTGGGTTTAGGGCTAAGGTTTAGGGTTTAGGGTTTAGAGTTTAGGATTTAGGGTTTAGGGTTTAGTATTAGTGGTTATTTTGGAATTTAGGTTTTAGGGTTACAGGTTTAGGGTTTCGAGTTTAGAGTTTAGTGTTTGAAGTTTATTGTTTAGCATTTAGGGTTTAGGTTTAGTGTTTAGAATTAATTGTTTAGTGTTAGAGTTTGGGATCTAAACTTTAGGGTTTAGTGTTTAGGGTTTAGGTTTTGGGTTTACGGTTTAGGATTAATGGTTTAGGGTTTAGGGTTTAGGGTTTAGAGTTTAGGGTTTAGAATTAATTGTCTAGTGTTAGTGAAATGACCCAAAAAGTTCTTAAAAATGTGCTTCGGAAGTTACCGAAAACTTGTTTAGCTATATATATATATATAAAAAATATGTTTCGTCTTTCGAAAATCCGACTTCATATTCTTGTTTAGGGGGTCAAATTGAGTGGGAAATGGGTCTAACCCAAATTTTAGAGCAACCGTATCAAAATCCGAAATTTCCAAGTGAAGCCTTTTTCAAGGGTCTACTTTGGAGGGTCATATCTCCTAGCACACAAATTATTGGGTGGCCAATAACATATCCATGGAAAGCCCTTTGAGTTAGCTACCTAACACACTTCGTTTCTCCTCATTCGGAGTTCGGACGAAGAAGTTATGCCCATTTTCGTAAAATTTGTCTGGCAGGAAAGACAATTTCCAGTGAGCGATTCTACTGTTCACCCGCCTCATTTTTTTTTCTAACTGTTGGACCATTTTTCCAAAGGGCATATGTTATTTCCTATATACCATTAGTTCAATTCCCATCTCTAAAACATTTCCCAAAACACCTCTCCCATACTTAGAGACATTTTCTCTCAAGTTCTCTCAAGAACCCTAATCCAAAACCTTCCTCAAGATTGAAGAGACTCTTGCTCCAAGTTCCAAGCTTCCATTGAAGACACTCTCAAGACCTTCATAAAAACTCAAGGTATGTGGTGTTGAACTCATGTGTCCTTCCACCCATAGTGCCTAGACTCTACTCTACTCACTAATTCATGGTTTAAGTTAAGATTCATAAATTAGTCTTGTTCTTTGTAATAATTTCCTGCATATTGAATTTTAAACATGAAAAGTGATTGTTTTGAGCATGTTGTGACTCTAGAACTTGAACCTAAATTTGGAATGGATGTGGAGATTTTCATGTGGTATTATGGGTGTTAAAAATGTGTTGTTGTAGGTTGTTCACTGGTTTGGCTGCATAATTACAACCCTATTTTCCATGCTCTTTGATTCCATTACATGCCTTCAAGGTGTTTGACAAAATGTCCAACTATGGAGAATTGATGAATCGATGCTTTTAAGGTTGAGTTATGAGATTTATGGAAATCCAGAGATGTGTTGATGACAAACTAAGCTTGTGTATATGTTTATTCCATACGTGAGATTGCATTAGAGCCTAATGGGAATTTCCTATATAAAGTGTTGCATGACCATGCCCGGTCCGGGGGAAAAGAACCGGACACCCATGTGAGAGGTTTATCTCTCACCATCTAGGATGTTTGGGGTGTGCCCAACATCAACCATGTGAGAGGTTTATAGCTCACGACCTAGGATGCTTGGGGTGTGACCAACATCAACCATGTGAGAGGTTTATATCTCACCACCTAGGATGCTTGGGGTGTGACCAACATCAACCATGTGAGGGGTTTATACCTTGCCACCGGGGTGTCCGGGTGTGAACGACATCCCCCATCCTAAGTTGGGGTTATAAATTGGTTGGATCATGCATACACATATGATACCTACTATTAGTATGGATTTACTTAAACATGTTTTGACTTCACTTTGATCATGCATCCTCATATTGTTATTCATAATGCCTATGAAACTATTTCTTGTATTTCGATTGTGTCCTTGTCTATTGTTGTGTTGCACCCCGCATACTTAGTACATTCCAAGTACTAACGCATATTTTGCCTACATGATGTCACCATGTAGGGACCGGAGCTACTTTTGATCCTTCTCTCCATTCACGTGGCTAGTACGGTGCTTATCCGAGTTGTTGGTGAGTCCTCAATGATTCGAGGGCTATGTTATGTTTCCTACTCCTATGTTTTGAGACTTTAGCTTGCAATTGTATTTTGACTATGAGGGGACCGGTAGTATGTCATGGCCCCGTCCCATCTATGTATGTAGATGTGTGCGTTGGACAAGTATTTTGTAAATGAGCTTGACTCTTGTTCTATGATGTCATTTTGAAATGGTTTGCCCTTAGTCCCTATTTCCAGTTACATAAATGTTGAATGTACTGCTGCGACCGATGAAGTGTGATGACAAGTTTGAGAGGCTTGTTTGGGGTTCCTTCGGGTTCCTCATTCGCCATGTCACATCTAGGCCCTAGGCTTGGGTCGTGACAAGCTTGGTATCAGAGCACTAGGTTATTAAATCCTCGGAGTCCAACACACCGCGTTGAGTAGAGTCCTAATCATGGTTGTGAAGCGCGCCGCGACTATGAATGGGAGGCTACAAAACGTTTTAGGAAAGGTTTCCCTTCCTCATGTTCTATGTCGTGCTTAGAGTCCGATAAGGTGATTCCTCCCTAACGCTTGTTCTTTGGATTGCTAGATCATCATGCCAAACATGAGGGGAAAACGGACCCGATCACCGGAAGAGCCACCCACCAATGGTGAGCTACGTGATGCACTCACCATGCTTGCACAAGTGGTAGCTAACCAAGTGCAACAAGGAGCCCAAGCTCCTCGAACTACCACCCCGGGGGAAAGGGTGAGAGATTTCATGAGGATGAACCCTCTGGTCTTCCATGGTTCAAAGGTGGATGTGGACCCCCAAGAGTTCATCGATGAGGTATGCAAAATCTTGACCATTATGGATGTTGGTGCTTGTGAGAAGGCGGAATTGGCGGCCTACCAACTCAAGGGGGTTGCTCAAATTTGGTTTGATCAATGGAAGGGTGAGAAAGGTAATGGCTATGTGGTGTTGTGGGAGGAGTTTAAACTTGTTTTCCTTAATAGGTTATTCCCTCTTGAGCTTAAGGAGGAAAAGTTGGTGGAGTTCATGAACTTGAAGCAAGGAGCTATGAGGGTGAGGGAGTATGCCCTCAAATTTGTCCAACTCTCCAAGTATGCACCTCACTTGGTGGCCGACTCTAGGTCGAGGATGAACAAATTTGTGATGGGTGTATCCGACTTGGTTAGTGAGGAGTGTCGGTCCGCTATGCTCATTGGAGATATGGATTTGTCTCGGTTGATGACTTATGCCGAGCAAATGGAGGAGGAGAAATCGAGAAAGAAAAGGGGGCACGAGGCCAAGAGGGCCCGATTGGAGAATAGGTTCCCTAAGGGTGCTAGATTTCATCAAGGCCGAGGAAACCCTCATGTCAACCGGGGATTTGCTATCAATGTTCCTAGACCTCAAGGGGGAGGTGAAGTGGGTTCTATGGATGTATGCCCTAAGTGTGGGAGGAAGCATGGTGGTCCTTGCATGAAGGGTTCGGGTGATTGCTTTGAATGTGGAGAAGTGGGTCACAAGAGGTTTGAGTGTCCCAAGATCAGCAATAAGGTCCGAAGTGCTAACATTACTCCTTTGGGTAGAGGTGCTTCTCAAAGTGGTGCCCCAAGGGACAATCGATTTTATGCTTTGCATGGTAGACAAGGTGATAATGAGACCCCGAATGTGGTGACCGGTATGTTGCAAATCTTTGATCTTGATGTTTATACTTTGATTGATACGGGTGCCACCCTTTCCTTTGTTACCCCCTTTGTTGCTAGAAAATTTCATGTCGAGTGGGAATTGTTGCATGAGTCATATGAAGTATCTACTCCCATTGGTGTCTCTATTGTTGCTAGAAAAGTGTATAGAAATTGTCCAGTTTGCATATTGAATAAGTTGTTGCCTTGCGATCTTGTTGAGTTGAACATGGTGGATTTTGATGTTATTAGGAATTGGCCTAGACCTTTGACCCCGTCAGATATAAGGAGTTTCTTGGGTTTACCGGGTTATTATAGGAGATTTGTGGAAGGGTTTTCTTCTCTTGCTTCTCCTATGACTAAGTGGACTCAAAAGAAGGCTAAATTTGTGTGGTCGGATGAGTGTGAGGAAAGCTTCCAAACTTTGAAAGAAAGGCTTGTGTCCGCTCCTATTTTGTCACTTCCGGATGGGTTAGAAGGTTTTGTTGTTTATTGTGATACTTCCCGTATTGGTTTGGGTTGTGTGTTGATGCAAAGTGGTAAGGTTATAGCCTATGCTTCTAGGCAACTTAAGGTTCATGAAAAAAATTACCCAACCCATGATCTTGAATTGGCCGCCGTGGTTTTTGCTTTAAAGATTTGGCGTCATTATTTGTATGGGGTGCATGTTGATATCTTCACCGACCATAAGAATCTCCAATATGTGTTCACGCAAAAAGATCTTAACTTGAGACAAAGGAGGTGGTTAGAATTCCTTAAGGATTATGATATGAGTGTTCACTATCATCCGGGGAAAGCTAATGTGGTGGCGGATGCATTGAGTAGAGTATCCATGGGTATCTTCGCTCATGTGGAGGAAGGTAGTAAAGAGTTGGCTAAGGAGGTCCATCGGTTGGCCAAATTGGGAGTTAGGTTAGAAGGGGTGGATAGTGGAGGAGTAGTTGTTGTTGATGATTCAAGGTCTTCCTTGGTTGATGAGGTGATAGTCAAGCAAGATCTTGATCCTTCTTTGGTAGAATTAAAGGCTTCGGTGAGTAGTGGTAAGGTGGAGGTTTTCTCCCAAGGGGGAGATGGTGCCCTTAGGTACCAAAGTAGATTATGTGTTCCTTGTGTGGATGGTGTGAGGGAAAGAATCCTTGATGAGGCTCATAATTCTTTTTATTCTATTCATCCGGGGTCAACAAAGATGTATAGAGACTTGAGGGATGTGTATTGGTGGGGCGGTAAGAAGAAGGACATTGCAAAATTTGTTTCGGGTTGCCATAGTTGTCAAGAAGTCAAGGCCGAACATCAAAGGCCGGGTGGCCTAACTCAAGACATTGAGATACCTACTTGGAAGTTGGAAGAAATCAACATGGATTTTGTAGTGGGCTTACCCAAGGCTAGAAGAGGCTTTGATTCGGTTTGGGTGGTGGTTGATCGGATGACAAAGTCGGCTCATTTCCTACCGGTTAAAACTACTTACGGGGCTGAAGAGTATGCCAAGCTGTACATTCATGAATTGGTAAGGTTGCATGGGATTCCTTTGTCTATCATCTCGGATCGTGGTGCCCAATTCACTTCTCACTTTTGGAAGTCATTCCAAAGGGTCTTGTTACAAAGGTAAAGCTTAGCACGGCCTTCCACCCTCAAACGGATGGCCAAGCCAAAACAACAATTCAAACCTTGGAGGATATGCTTAGAGCTTGTGTATTGGAGTTGAAAGGTAGTTGGGATGATCATCTTCCTTTGATTGAATTTGCATACAACAATAGTTATCATTCTAGTATCGGTATGGCTCCTTTTGAGGCACTTTATGGTAGACGGTGTAGGTCACCGGTTGGGTGGTTTGATGTTGGAAAGGTGGCCTTGTTGGGTCTGGATCTGGTCATGGATGCTCTTGAGAAGGTAAGGATGATTAGGGAGAGGTTGAAAACAGCCCAAAGTCATCAAAAGTCTTATGCCGATGTGAGGAGGCGGGATCTTAAATTCAAAGTGGGTGATTGGGTTTATTTGAAAGTTTCTCCAATGAAAGGTGTGGTTCGTTTTGGTAAGAAGGGGAAATTAAGTCCTAGGTATGTCGGTCCTTATGAGATAATAAGAAGGGTTGGTAAAGTAGCCTATGAGTTGGGGTTGCCCAAGGAGATGGAATTAGTTCATCCGGTATTCCATGTATCGATGTTGAGGAAATGTGTTGGTGATCCTAACGCTATTGTACCTCTTGAGGTTGTGGGTGTTGTAGAAGATAATTTCACGTATGAAGAAGTCTCGGTTCAGATCTTAGATAGACAAGTTAAAAGGTTGAGGAACAAAGAAGTGGCGTCCGTTAAGGTGCTTTGGAGAAATCAACAAGTGGAAAGTGCTACTTGGGAGGCCGAAGTGGACATGCAAAGACGTTATCCTTATCTATTCAACTCCATTCAAGCCTAAGGTATTAAATCAAGTCCTTTGTACTCCATTGAGTCTTACATTTCAGCCCTTGAATCATTAATGTGCATATATGTTTAAATTGATGAGTTATAGATGCTTTACACTAAGTTTGAAATCTTGAAGTGATGTTTAAATAAAAATTTTGCATTCATGTTGGGGCTGATATGTTCTTAATAAGTCTTGCCTTGTACGTCTCTTCCACATTCGGGGACGAATGTTCTCAAGGGAGAGATATTGAAATGACCCAAAAAGTTCTTAAAAATGTGCTTCGAAAGTTACCGAAAACTTGTTTAGCTATATATATATATATAAAAAAATCCGTTTCATTTTTCGAAAATCCGACTTCATAATCTTGTTCAGGGGGTCAAATTGAGTGGGAAATGGGTCTAACCCAAATTTTAGAGATACCGTATCAAAATCTGAAATTTCCAAGTGAAGCCTTTTTCGAGGGTCTACTTTGGAGGGTCATATCTCCTAGCAAACAAATTATTGTGTGGCCAATAACATATCCATGGAAAGCCCTTTCAGTTAGCTACCTAACGCACTTCGTTTCTCCTCATTCGGAGTTCGGACGAAGAAGTTATGCCCATTTTGGTAAAATCTGTCCGGCAGGAAAGACAATTTCCAGTGAGCGTTTTTACTGTTCACCCGCCTCATTTTTTTTTCTAAGTGTTGGACCATTTTTCCAATGGGAATATGTTATTTCCTATATACCATTAGTTCAATTCCCATATCTAAAACATTTCCCAAAACACCTCTCCCATACTTAGACACATTTTCTCTCAAGTTCTCTCAAGAACCCTAATCCAAAACCTTCCTCAAAATTGAAGAGACTCTTGCTCCAAGTTCCAAGCTTCCATTGAAGACACTCTCAAGACCTTCATAAAAACACAAGGTATGTGGTGTTGAACTCATGGGTCCTTGCACCCATAGTGCCTAGACTCTACTCTACTCACTAATTCATGGTTTAAGTTGAGATTCATAAATTAGTCTTGTTCTTTGTAATAATTTCCTGCACATTGAATTTTAAACATGAAAAGTGATTGTTTTGAGCATGTTGTGACTCTAGAACTTGAACCTAAATTTGGAATGGATGTGGAGATTTTCATGTGGTATTGTGGGTGTTAAAAAGGTGTTGTTGTAGGTTGTTCACTGGTTTGGCTGCATAATTACTACCCTATTTTCCATGCTCTTTGATTCCATTACATGCCTTCAAGGTGTTTGACAAAATGTCCAACTATGGAGAATTGATGAATCGATGCTTTAAAGCTTGAGTTATGAGATGTATGGAAATCCAGAGATGTATTGATGACAAACTAAGCTTGTGTATATGTTCATTCCATACGTGAGATTGCATTAGAGCCTAATGGGAATTTCCTATATAAAGTGTTGCATGACCATGCCCGGTCCGGGGGAAAAGAACCGGACACCCATGTGAGAGGTTTATATCTCACCACCTAGGATGCTTGGGGTGTGACCAACATCAACCATGTGAGAGGTTTATATCTCACCACCTAGGATGCTTGGGGTGTGACCAACATCAACCATGTGAGAGGTTTATATCTCACCACGTAGGATGCTTGGGGTGTGACCAACATCAACCATGTAAGGGGTTTATACCTTGCCACCAGGGTGTCCGGGTGTGAACGGCATCCCCCATCCTAAGTTGGGGTTATAGATTGGTTGGATCATGCATACACATATGATACCTACTATTAGTATGGATTTACTTAAACATGTTTTGACTTCACTTTGATCATGCATCCTCATATTGTTATTCATAATGCCTATGAAACTATTTCTTGTATTTCGATTGTGTCCTTGTCTATTGTTGTGTTGCACCCCGCATACTTAGTACATTCCAAGTACTAACGCATATTTTGCCTACATGATGTCACCATGTAGGGACCGGAGCTACTTTTGATCCTTCTCTCCATTCACGTGGCTAGTACGGTGCTTATCCGAGTTGTTGGTGAGTCCTCAATGATTCGAGGGCTATGTTATGTTTCCTACTCCTATGTTTTGAGACTTTAGCTTGCAATTGTATTTTGACTATGAGGGGACCGGTAGTATGTCATGGCCCCGTCCCATCTATGTATGTAGAGGTGTGCGTTGGACAAGTATTTTGTAAATGAGCTTGACTCTTGTTCTATGATGTCATTTTGAAATGGTTTGCCCTTAGTCCCTATTTCCCGTTAAATAAATGTTGAATGTACTTCCGCGACCGATGAAGTGTGATGACAAGTTTGAGAGGCTTGTATGGGGTTCCTTCGGGTTCCTCATTCGCCATGTCACATCTAGGCCCTAGGCTTGGGTCGTGACAGTTAGAGTTTAGGGTTTAGAGTTTAGGGTTTAGGGTTTAGTGTTTAGGGTTTAGGGTTTGGCTTTAGGGTTTTGGATTAATGGTTTAGGGTTAGGGTTTAGGGCTTAGGGTTCCAAGTTTTGGGTTTAGGGTTTAGGGTCTTGGGTTTTGGGTTAAGAGTTTAGGGTTTAGGGTTTAGAATATATGATTTAGGGTTTATGGATTGGTTTTTGGGTTTTAGGTTAAAGTTTAGGGTTTACGATTAATTGTTTAGGGTTAGGGTTTAAGGTTTAGGGTTTAGGATTTGTGTTTTAGGGTTTAGGGTTTATGGTTTAGGGTTCTAAGTTTAGGGTTTAGGGTTTATGGTTAAGGGATTTAGGGTTTGGCTTTTAGGGTTTAGAGTTTAGGGTTTATGTGTAGATAGCATCCCACACTACTACCTACACCTTGTAGAACCTATCCAATAACTATACTGCACATTTCACATGATGGGAATAATCATAACCGACATAGACCATACTAGCTAGGCATGGAAGCCGGAGTCTATCCTACTCCGTGGAGGTTGTTCTACTTGCCAAGGGTAGAACTAGTAAGCAACCCATGTAGGCACATGGTTTGGGGGATGTCAAAGGAAGTTCATTGTACCTAATCTCATACTCCACTAGGCCACATTCCTAACCACATCTACCCAGTGCTAAGGTTGGGGTACTCCTCGAGGCCCCTTAGGGTGGCTCCGGGGCGTCGTATTCAAACTTTTTGACCCTAGGAACATATATTTACCTATTTTAAACCTTTTCACCAGATTATATTATCTTATGACACTCCCAAACCTGCCCAAAACCCAAGGGCACACTACAACACTTCTTCTCTAGTTTCCGAACGTCTTGGTCGCCCCTTGACGTTTGACTTCAAAATTCTTTAAACTGACTAAAAAGGCTATTCTTCATTATTTTAACAAGTTATTAATGCATAAAACCCATGTGAGGCTCTACTTTATCCTACTTCATTTTGAAGGGTGTTACAATATCCCTCACTTGGGAACATTCGTCCTCGAATGACACTTAAGCACTTTTCAAGGAAAACGACCAAAGCAAACAGTCCATACTCATGCATACCATAATATAAACTATACACATAATAAGGAGGAACATCACTCCACATCAAAGTCCCACAATAACTGAATGCAATGCAAGGAAGTAGCCACAACATCTACTAACTCTTTATGCATCATATTTACCTTTTCTTATGCTATTGAAGGAACTTCCTTCTCCAATTCACACCATGCATATTCTGACATTATTAAGCATATTATGCAATTTTCTCATAAAAGCAACATTTACCATAAGGCACATTTAAGCAATTCTCTCATAAAGGCTCAATATGCAATTTCTCAATAACACATCAGGCATGCTAAGAAAGTCAACTCATGCAACATTTAAGCAAATCATTATAGATGCATATCAACATGAGGAACATAACTTTATGAAAACCCATTTTCTTACTTTAACAAGAATTCATTTAAAACATGCCTAATATAAGGAGACCATGGAAAACTCTTTTTAACCTAAGACTCCAAGACATGCTCCAAGCTTCTAAGAACTCTTTGTTTTAGGCTTGAATAGTCACATAAAGAAAAGGTAAGGATGTCAACACTCCTCAACCCCCTCACTACTCAACTTACCATCCCCAACTTAAGGATAAACCAAGCTAAGGTCAACATGGACATGCCATAAGAATCTCAAGGGAAAGACCATCAATCTTACCAAAAACCATTCTCACCCAGCTCTTTAATTCCATAAACCTCTTGTAATGAGAACATCTTTAAAGCCTAATTCATGACTGCAGAGATTCTCAAAAGGCTTGCCATAATGACACAACATCCCCACTTAGAAGGAACTCATACTAACTGTTTCAATTTCACCTCCTTTCACCTTATGGATCACCATAACACTAAACTTCCATACTTATCACACCTATGCCCTTTAAAAGGCCACACTCCATCATCCATTTTTCAACATATCTCAACTCACATATCTAAGTCAGATTCTACCAATAAAACACACAAACCATAAAGCAACCCATTCAACCTAAAGTCATCATCACAACCTTTCACACCACCTTCATCATGTCAGAAAGCCATAGTTGGCCTCACAACCAACCTATTCCTCTCCCTTAACCCTTGCAACCACAACGTCTCAAAGGTCACACTGTAAGGACCATCACATAAGGAACAAAGAATGACATTATAGAGAGAAACTCCATGGCACGACTAAAAGAATGAAAAAGTGAAACTTTCTTAGCACCCAATAGCCTCCTATTCATAATGTGGCACGCTTCAGATTGTGAACAAGACTCTACTAGATATTTCTATGAGATAACCTAAGACCATTCCGGGAACCTTAGACTCTTCTACCAAGTTTGAAAAGACCCGAGAGCACCCCCTAGCCATTACATGCGTATTCAACCTCTCAGAGGTCTCATACAAGCCTTAAAATTCATTCATCGTATAGATCATAAAAGTCACTAAGAATTTAAAAACTTTCCTTTTAAAGAAGTCATTTCATTAAAAATAGCAAGCGGAAGACTTTCTATACTTTATACATGATGTCTCAAAACCATCTAATACTTGAATACAACAATGGGACTAAGCCCATACAAGACTTAAACACAATACTAGAAATACATCAAAAGGAACATATAGGGTATTGTCCTCGAATATATGAGGACTCACCAAGTCTTCATCGTCAACACTTAGAAACCTATCAAGTAGTCATGACATGTCACCATCTCCCAATCCTTACACTTTAGTGAAAAACGGAAAGAAAGGGGTTAGCACAATTAAGTACTAAGTATGGAGACCATGAAAAAACATGCTTCAATAGACATTTATAAGTAATATATGCTTTCATATCATTTTTGATAAAACCTTCACTTCACAAATATAAGAGATATAATACAAGTCAACATTCCCATATAAAACCATAGCCAACCATACACATACTCCACATATCCATATCCAACCCATGCTTAACTTTAGAAGAACACATCCCATTTCATTACCATAGGATCTCTACCTAATATAAACATAAGACATGCTTGAGTGAGACAGGAAGTGATCACCCATACAACCTCTTCAAGCATAGTTAAGTGTTCTTCAAGATTACCTTAGATAAGTACATTCCTTTACAACATAACATCAATAGACCAACATTCTTTAAGAAACCACTTAGGAGACCTTCAAGCACATAAAGGGACTTTCACATAATAGTGATTCGACTTAGGGAACTCATATTAGCATTTTCAAAGCCTACTCGTGCCATTTGTTCATAGCATCTTATACTACTACCTACACGTTGTAGAACCTATCCAATATCTATAGTGCACATCCCACATGATGGGAATAGGCATAACCGACATAGACCATACTAGCTAGGCATAGAATCTGGAGTCTATCCTACTCCGTGGAGGTTGCTCTACTTGCCAAGGGTAGAAGTAGTAAGCAACCCATGTAGGCACATGGTTTGGGGGATGTCCAAGGAAGTTCATTGTACCTAATCTCATACTCAACTAGGCCACCTTCCTAACCACATCCACCCAGTGCTAGCCTTGTTTCTCATAGAATATTCAATCACGTATGTACTAGAGAGGGTTCCTTTTCAGTTCAATCAACTCATAGTACCTCTTTCCAAAAAAGGCCCCATTTCTTCGTCATAGCCAATCAAGGTTCATAAGGATAGCTCATTTAACTTTCATAGATGTGGATTCTCAAACCGTTCCGGCTACATCCATCTCTAAGTCTATCATTTCACTTAAGAAGGGAACATCGCCCTAAGGCCCATCCTTCAAGGTTATACATTTACTTAGGAAAGCTAGACTTATGAAATGGCACAATTTCATAGTTCTGTCGATTCAAGTCTTGGCCTAGAGTTCCTCTTTTAGCATTTATAGAAAGGGGACCATTTCTTAGTTCTAGCCCACTTCACACATTCATGCATTCAAGATTTTAAGTAAAAAGAAGAGACACTTTAGTCTACTAATCAAGTCACAACATTATCATTTAAGGACACTTCATAATCCAACATCATCACATATATACATCATGAGAAATCATACTTTAAATCACAATGCTATCCACTTTACATGGGATCATCACAAGATCACATAAACTAATTCACATCATATCTTCACATATAGCTTCACAAAAAACTTTACATATAGCTTCATGTAGGACTTTACATATAGCCTCATTTATATACAATAACACGACAATACTCATATAATGCCCTTCATGGCCACAATCATAATTCTAGAGCACCAATCAACACTTCCTCCAAAGGTGGATCCAACCTAAGAAACAATTATACCAATATTAATAGATCAAGCAATCTTACCACCTTGCAAAAGCCATAAGCCACAATACTCAATTTCATGCCAATTATACAATATTCATCAAGTTAGGTCAACTTACCCTCTTTCCATAGCTATCTTCATCATCCTCTTATTCCAACAATTAACAATACTATAACAATGATAATAACAACATTCAACTATACAAGCTAAGCTATACAATATCCAATAACCAACATAAATGCTAAATCCCAACTTATGACTTTTCAAGGCTACTACCTTACATTATAGAATTCAATAACAATTTCAAGCAATTCAACATAGCTAAGATCATATAAGAACAACCCACATCAAACAACTCAATAATCCTTCATCAATTAACGAAATTGAGAAGACATGGGTTCACAAATATTTCTTTCTTAAAACCATAAATAATCATTAATAACAACATGAAACATCATTTAAAATTATTTAATGCAACAACCCATGGTTAGAATTCGAAATAGGGTTTTATGTATTTGGAAAACCTTGAAAACCTTTTGATTGGGCTCCTAGAAGGAAAGAATAATCAAGGATAAAGGATCCCCATACCTTAATCATCAAGAACCAAATGAAATTGAAGAAGAAATCAGTAGCCACCATGAACCCTAGCTCCATCTTTCTCCTTGGCATCCATGGGGTTTTTGAGAGAGTTTGAGAGAGGGAGGGTTTTGAATTTAGGAGAATGACTTTAAATGTTTAAATATACTTAAAAACACTTAAAATAATACCCCAAGGTACCCAAACTACCCCTCACTTAGTTGGACCCTTTAAGGAAGTAAAAATAGATTTCTAAATTTCTGCATTTTCATCACGGAACAAGTTAGCGACGCGGAGCTGTTCCCTGAAGATATTTGGAATTAAATTTTGACACAGTAGAGTCCGAGACACGACCGCATCGCGAACTGACTTTTTTCACCTTGGGGGAGCAAGTGCGCGACGCACCTCTATGCCCTCCAAATGCAATTTGCAAGCTACCTTGGCAACTTGCTTGTCTAAGGTTGGGGTACTCGTCGTGGCCCCTTAGGGTGGCTCCAGGGCGTCGTATTCCAACAGTTTGACCCTAGAAACTTATATTTACCTATTTTAAACCTTTTCACCAGATTATACTATCATCCGACACTCCCAAACCTGCACAAAACCGAAGAGCACACTAGAACACATTCTTCTCTAGTTTCCGAACGTCTTGGTCGCCCCTTGACGTTTGACTTCCAAACTATTTAAACTGACTAAAAAGGCTATTCTTCATTATATTAACACGTTATTAATGCAGAAAACCCATGTGAGGCTCTACTTTATCCTACTTCATTTTGAGGGATGTTACAATATCCCCCACTTGGGAACATTCGTCCTCGAATGACGCTTAAGCACTTTTCAAGGAAAACGACCAAAGCAAACAGTCCATACTCATGCATACCATAATATAAACCATACACATAATAAGGAGGAACATTACTCCACATCAAAGTCCCACAATAACTTCATGCAATTCAAGGAAGTAGACACAACATATACAAACTCCTTATTCATCATCTTTACCTTTTCTCATGCTATTGGATGAACTTCCTTCTCCAATTCACATCATGCTCATTCCGACATTATGAAGCACATTATGCAATTTGGTCATAAAAGCACAATTAAGCAACATTTACCATAAGGCACATTTAAGCAATTCTCTCATAAAGGCTCAATATGCAATTTCTCAATAACACATAAGTCATGCTAAGAAAGTCAACTCGTGCAACATTGAGGCAAATCATTATAGATGCACATCAACATGAGGAACATAACTTTATGAAAACCCATTTTCTTACTTTAACAAGAATTCATTTAAAACATGCCTAATATAAGGAGACCATGAAAAAATCTTTCCCATCTAAGACTCCAAGACATGCTGCAAGCTTCTAAGAACTCTTTCTTTTAGGCTTTAATAGTCACATAAAGAAAAGGTAAGGATGTCAACACTCCTCAACCCCCTCACTACTCAACTTACCATCCCCCACTTAAGGGTAAATCAAGCTAAGGTCAACATGGACATTCCATAAGAATCTCAAGGGAAAGACCATCAATCTTACCAAAAACCATTCTCACAGCTTTTCAATTCCCTAAACCTCTTGGAATAAAACCATCTTTCAAGCCTAACTATGACTGCAAAGATTCTCAAAAAGCCTTGCCATAATGACACAACATCCCCACTTAGAAGGAACTCATACTAACTCTTTCAATTTCACCTCCTTCCACCTTATCGATCACCATAACACTAAACTTCCATACTCATCACACCTATGCCCTTTAAAAGACCACACTCCATCATCCATTTTTCAACATATCTCAACTTACATATCTAAGTCGGAATCTACCAATAACACAAAAAACCATAAAGCAACCCATCCAACCTGAAGTCATCATCACAACCTTCCACACCACCTTCATCAAGTCAGAAAGCCATAGTTGGCCTCACAACCAACCTATTCCTCTCACTTAACCCTTGCAACCACAACGTCTCAAAGGTCACACTGTAAGGACCATCACATAAGAAACAAGGAAAGACATTATAGAGAGAAACTCCACGGCACGACTAAAAGAATGAAAAAGTGAAACTTTCTTAGCACCCAATAGCCTCTTCTTCCTAATGTGGCGCGCTTCACATTATGAACAAGACTCTACTAGATATTGTTATGAGATGACCTAACACCATATCGGGAACCTTAGGCTCTGCTACCAAGATTGTAACGACCCGAGACCACCCCTAGCTGTTACACGCGTATTTGACCTCTCGGAGGTCTCATACAAGCCTTAGCATTTAATCACAGCATAGATCATAAAAGTCACTAAGAATTTAAAAACTTTTCTTTCAAAGAAAACATTTCATTAAAAATAGCAAGCACAAGACTCTCTAGACTTTAAACATGATGTATCAAAACCATCTAATACTTGAATATAACAATGGGACTAAGCCCATACAAGACTTAAACACAATACTATAAATACATCAAAAGGAACATGTACGGTATTGTCCTCAAATCTATGAGGACTCACCAAGTCTTCATCGTCAACACTTAGAAACCTATCAAGTAGCCATGACATGTCTCATCTCTCAATCCCTACACTTTAGTCAAAAAGGGAAAGAAAGAGGTTAGCACAATTAAGCACTAAGTATGGAGACCATGAAAAAACATGCTTCAACAGACATTTAAAAAGAATATATGATTTCATCTCATTGTTGATAAAACCTTCACTTCACAAGTATAAACGATATAATACAAGTCAACATTCGCATATAAGACCATAGCAAACTATAAACATACTCAACATATCCATATCCAACCCATGCTTAACTTTAGAAGAACACATGCCATTTCATTACCATCGGACCTCTACCTAATATAACCTTAAGACATGCTTGAGTGAGACAAGAAGTGACCGCCCATTCAACCTCTTCAAGCACACTTAAGTGTTCCTCAAGATTACCTTAGATAAGGACATTCCTTTCCAACATAACATCAATAGACCAACATTCTTTAAGAAACCACTTAGGAGACCTTCAAGCACATAAGCAAACTTTCACATAATAGTCGTTACACTTAGGGAACTCACATTAGTATCTTTAAAGCCTACTCGTGCCATGAGTAGATAGAATTTCATACTACTACCTACACGTTGTAGAGCCTATCAAATAACTATAGTGCACATCCCACATGATGGGAATAGGCATAGCCGAAATAAACCATACCAGTTAGGCATGGAATCCGGAGTCTATCCTACTTCGTGGAGGTTGTTCTACTTGCCAAGGGTAGAACTAGTAAGCAACCCATGTAGGCACGTGGTCTGGGGGATGTCCAAGGAATTTCATTATACCTAATCTCATACTCAACTAGGCCACCTTCCTAACCACATCCACCCAGTGCTAGCCTTGTTTCCCATAGAATATTCAATCACGTATGTACTAGAGAGGGTTCCATTTCAATTCAACCAACTCATAGTCCCTCTTCCCAAAAAAGGCCCCATTTCTTCGTCATAGCCAATTAAGGTTCATAAGGATAGCTTATTTAACTTTGTTAGACGTGGATTCTCATGCCTTTCCGGCTCCATCCATCTCTAAGTCTATCATTTCACTCAAGAAGGGAACATCGCCCTAAGTCCCATCCTTGAAGGTTATACATTTACTTAGGAAAGCTAGACTTATGAAATGGCACCATTTGTTAGTTCTGTCGATTCAAGTCTTGGCCTAAAGTTCCTGTTTTAGCATTTATAGAAAGGGCACCATTTCTTAGTTGTATCCCACTTCACACATTCATGTATTCAAGATTTTATGTAAAAAGAAGTGACACTTATGTCTACTAATCAAGTCACAACATTATCATTAGAGGACACTTCATAATCCAACATCATCACATATATACATCATGAGAAATCATACTTTAAATCACAATTCTATCCACTTTACATGGGATCATCACAAGATCACATAAACTCATTCACATCATATTTTCACATATAGCTTCACATAAAACATTACATATAGCTTCATATAGGACTTTACATATAGCCTCATTTATATATAATAACACAACAATACTCATATAATGCCCTTCATGGCCACAATCATAATTCTAGAGCAACAATCAACACTTCCACCAAAGGTGGATCCAACTTAAGAAACAATTATAGCAATATTAATAGATCAAGCCACCTTACCACCTTTCAAAGGCCATAAGCCACAATACTCAATTCCATGCCAATTATACAATATTCATCAAGTTAGGTCAACTTACCCTCTTTCCATAGCTATCTTGATCATCCTCATATTCCAACAATTAACAATACAACAACAATGATAATAACAACATTCGACTATACAAGCTAAGCTATACAATATCCAATAACCAACATAAATGCTAAATCCCAACGTATAACCATTCATGGCTACTACCTCACATTATACAATTCAATACCAATTTCCAGCAATTTAACATAGCTAAGATCATATAAGAACAGCCCACAGCAAACCACTCAATAATCCTTCATCAATTACTCAAAATCAATAAACCCACTTTAGGCCAAATGTAAAGAATTTTAGAAGACATGGGTTTGAAAGATTTCTTTCTTAAAACCATAAATAATCATTAATAACAAAATGAAACATCATTTAAAATTATTTAATGCAAGAACCCATGCTTAGAATTTGAAATAGGGTTTTGTGTATTTGAAAAACCTTGAAAACCTTTTGATTGGGCTCCTTGAAATTAAGAATAATCAAGGATAAAGGATCCCTATACCTTAATCATCAAGAACTAAATGAAATTGAAGAAGAAGTGAGTAGCCACCATCAACCCTAGCTCCATCTTTCACCTTGAGCTTCCATGGGGTTCTTGAGAGAGTTTGAGAGAGGGAGGGTTTGGAATTTAGGAGAATGGCTTTAGAAAATAGACTTTAAATGTTTAAATATTCTTAAAAACTCTTAAAACAATACCCCAAGGTACCCAAACTATCCCTCACATAGTTGGACCCTTTAATGAAGTAAAAATAGATTTCTGAATTTCTGCATTTTCGTCGCGGAACAAGTCCGCGACGCAGAGCTGTTCCCTAAAGATATTTGGAATTAAATTTCGAGACAATAGAGTCCGCGATACGACCGCGTCGCGAACTGACTGTTTGCTCCTTGGTGGAGCAAGTACACGACGTGCCTCTATTCCCTCCAAGTGCATTTTGCAAGCTGCCTTGGCGGGTTGCTTGTCTAAGGTTGGGGTCCTCCTCGAGGCCCCTTAGGGTTGCCCAGGGGCGTCGTATTCGAAAGGTTTGACCCTAGAGACATATATTTACCACCTTTAAACCTTTTCACCAGATTATACCATCATACAACACTCCCAAACCTGCCCAAAACCTAAGGACATACTAGAAGACATTCTTCTCTAGTTTCCGGACGTCTTGGTCGCCCCTTGATGTTTGACTTCCAAACTCTTTAAACTGACTAAAAATAATATGTTTCATTATTTTAACAAGTTATTAATGCATAAAACACATGTGAGGCTCTACTTTATCCTACTTCCTTTTGAGGGGTGTTACACTTTCATACTTGGTACATTTTGTACTAACGCATATTGCCTACATTCTAATCAAATGTAGGGTTTCAGAGACTGAGTTGCTGGAAGGCTAGGTTTCGAAGGATCAAGAAGAAATGAAGAATTGGTGAGTCCTCATAGTTTCAAGGACAAACCCATGTTTCCCTTTATGTTATTTCTTTATGTGTTTAGACTTTGTATAGGCTGTGTCCCAAGACTTCTATCCTTGAGTTTATATAGATGGTTTGAGACAACGGTTTTAGTAGAGACTTCTGCTTGCTTACGAAAATGTTTTCAATTGTATTTAAAACGGCATTAATGGCCATAAGTATGGCCACTATAGCCATTACCAGCCAATATCGTTTGGCCGCTGTATCAAGTGTCGGCAGAGACGTTTACGGCCATTTCGACAAAAGTTGGTAAAGGAAAGCTCTTTTGCCACTAAAACTCATTTGATTTAGTGGCAATTAATAAGGCTGCTAAATCCAATCCAAACTGATTAGTTATTCTCATGTAGCGTCCATTTTTATAGCCAGTAAAATCAACTAAATTGCTGCTAAAACACATTTGTTCTAGCGATAATGTAGATGGCTGTTAAATCCAATAAAAATAGTTGGTTATACTTGTGTAGTTTCAATTTTTATATCAGTTAAATCCTACTAAATTGCCGCTAAAACGCATTAGTTCTAGTGGCAATTAAAATATTTGTTAAATCAAATATAAAACGACAATCATGTTCATGTAGAGTACATCTTTATAGCTGGTAAATTCGATAAAATTGCCACTAAAAGCTCATATATTTGAGGACAATAGTTTGGTGGCAATTATAAACGTTAGAATATCCTTCTGAAAACATCTTAATTTCTTCCATTTATTGTCCAATATTTTTGGCTTGAAAATTCACTTAGTTTGACGCTAAAAGTCACAAACATTAACGACCAATTGGTTAGCCAGAATAAATATTGACTCCATCCATTCATAAAATTATCTAGTTCGAAGTTGCACTGATAAGTTTATAACTCGTAAATCCAACAAAACTATAATAAAAAGAGAGCCTATTAGATGTGATGATGTTTGTCAAATGCTAAAAAATATATAATAAATAATTCATAAAATGTAATATATCTCATCAAATCTAATCAAAATGAAGTATTAATCCAAACTATAGTATCATAACTTTAAAACTAAACTTATGTTAACGAAATATCTAGTATCATTATACAACCAATCCAATAAAATAGTGTCTTCAAAGAATTTCCACAATGGTTCGCCATATTGAAGTATTTAATAGGCAAAAATTTTAACATCATACCACATGACCTGAAATAATAAATTAAATGTATCAAAAGATGAAATTCAATTGATGAAAACATCATGAGATAGGACAAGTTCTCATACATGAACGAAATATTTACTAGACCACATGCTACATAAAATAAGCTAGGAACAAATACCAATGACCTTAGTTTTTTCCCTTCCTAATACATATACATTTAGCAGTAACAAAGTTCCAGTTCAAACCCATATAATGTAAGAAAGAGTGAAGACATTTAGTATGAAGACATTCACAACCTAGACAACAAACAAAGAAAACGCAAAAGCACATTTATAGCCTGAGCAAAAACAATGAAAGAACAGAAGCTTATTAACAGCCTGAGTAGCAAAGTAAGAAAAATAGTTCAGAGGACAAAAACTATGAAAGGAATTCCACCTGAAACAATCTGCCCCATATCAATCAAGAAAAAGAGGTAACAACTTACCAGACTGGAAAGATACAAAATAAACCACAGTAATGCAGGCCTGCTAAATATATAATACATATACATGCACACACATACATTAATTTATGTCTCAAAATCATGTTTAATAGGGGATAAAAACCGATCAAATTTACATCAGTATTGAACACTTAAAACCTATTTAAAGTTTCTTACCACTGGGTAACCCCATAATAGACCAAGTGTCATTTGCAACTAATTCCTTAAAGTCATTACTCATAACCTAACACTCAAGCACATAAGCAGCTTGAGTGTGAGTGCAGGGTTCAAGAACATGATGCGGATTAAGGGTTTTAGACTAGATGATTCAAAATGGGAGCAATCAACAACTGAAAAGCATTACAAAGATACTGCTGGAGGTAACAATTTGATGAGAGGTCTTAGTAGATCTTCTAGGTGAAAGAATACACTGTACAAAGTAAGACCAGGAAACAGTGTTAAGGAGCCAATGTTAGAGACATTAACTTTGTAACCATTTAGAAGTGAAACCAGACAAGGAATATGTAATGTTTTAACATTGAAGAGTAAAGAATGGTCAGATATCATGATCTGATGCTCCAGAATCTATAATCCAAATGGTATCATTAATTTTAGTAAGAAAATAAGTTTTGAACAAAACATTGTCAGAGGATACAATGTAGATAAGTCTCATTGAGTCCCATTATTTTTATCAGGTAAGACTAACGATTGAACAATGAAGGAACTAGAGCAAACTATTGAAGTAGAGGATACAGTGTTGTTATGTGATTCCCTCATCCTTGTGCATGCTACTTTATACTTTATCGGAGAACAAAAATGAGCTGTTAATTTGATCCAGATCTTTCAAGTTCAGAAATTGATCAAAAAGTAGACCTTTTCAACTTTTTTGTTAATGGTAGTTATATTTTTATTCAAAGTATTCTTATTGAAAAACAGAACGTAAAAAAGTTGTTTAGTTGAACAAGAATTTGGTTCTCAAAAAGTAAATATATTCATTGGATGGTTATAGAACTAGTTCGGGTAAACAGACAACTAATATTAGCTATACCAACTGAAGTTATGGATAACACTAACTACATTTTAGGGACTAAGAACAATGTATATGACTCCAAGATACAATTCAAGGGCTAGCAAAGCATCGATAAGAGCTATCTCAATTGGAAAATGCAAAATCAATGATATGTACATAATAATAAACATATAGAATAGGGGATTAGGTATATATGGATTAGTTCAAGTAATCAGATCATTAACACTCAGCTATAAAAACAAAACCTGTAGATAAAACTAACTACACATCACAGACGACCAACAATCAAGATGAATTTGGACTCGAATAGTGAGTGGTGAAAGATGAGAGTGTTGCAAGTGGGATAGTATGTGGAAGTAGTGATCTTTAGTAAGACTAGAAATAGTGACTGGGAGATTAGAAACACCAGATAAATCAGAACCTCAGATTGTGTACCTATATGACCAGGATAACAAATTGCAAATTCAACATGTGCTGTTGTCTTCCTTAGACCAGTATTCTTAGGGTCACTAGTACTCTCTGTGAACCTCAAATGAGAAGGATAATAATATGTCCTATAACATTTATTAATGGTGTGATTGGTTTTGCAATACAAAACAAAAGAGGTTGTGATGGATCAAAGGAAACATATGACAGGAATTGTGGTTTGGATACTCTAGCAGCGAAAGAAGCAGAAACGGATCCAAAAATGAGAAGTACAGGAGACTTGTCTCTATTTCTATTCAACCAACAAGGAAGTGGTTTCATCATATGAAGTTAAGAACATTCCTTCTCACTTGTAGATAAGTCTCATTGAGTCCGATTGTTTCTATCGGGTAAGACTAACGATTGGGCAGTGAAGGAACTAGAGCAAACTGCTGAAGCAGAGGATACAATGTTGTTATGTGAGTCCCTCATCCTTGTGCATGCTACTTTATACTTTACTGGAGAACAAAATGAGCTGGTAATTTGATCCAAATCTTTCAAGTCAGAAATTGTTCAGAAAGCAAACCTTTTCAATCGTTTCGTTAATGGTAGTTATCTTTTTATTTAAAGTATTCTTATTGAAAAACTGAACATAAAAAAGCTGTTTCGTTGAAGAAGGCTTTTGTTCTCAAGAAGTAAATATATTTATTGGATGATTAGAGGACTAGTTCGAGTAATCAGACAACTAAAAACACGTTAGCAAAAAGAGGTGGAATTAATAAATACGTAATTGCATATCTCAAAAGATGTCCTAACTGCCTTATATGTCATGGTTTGCAATAAAGTTACGATTTGCATAGACAACTAAAATGGGGTGGACAAACTGACTAGATTATTTGTTATGTAGCATGAACTTGAGAACGTTGAAGCACCTTTTCTCTATGTGACGATTTAATAGTATCATTTAGTCTCAAGTTTTATAAGATGCCTAAGGGTTTCCCAAATGTGTATGGGCTGGTTTGATTAGGTTAGCTTGGCTAAACAAAATGCTAGAAGAAGTTTTACATAAGGTGACATCTTAATTATATTATACTAACAGATTGTCCCTACCATTTATTGTTATAAAGGAACCATCAAGTTAAAACTTGCAAAATAAAGATTATTTTAAGAAGGGTTGCTCAAGATATTCATTTTAGAGACGAAATTACATAACCTACATGCGATTTTGTAGCTCCTACTTTCAGATTTAAGCCTTTTATAGTTTAAGTATTCAGAGTTTCTGATTGTAATACAGTTAAGGATTACATAGATGGTTGATGTGGGGCTACAATCTGAACAGATTGTGACATGATTGTATGTTATTTAGCAGGAACTGAGACAATCGAGCACCTTCTCTTTAAGTCCCAATTTACCTTCTCCATTTGGTCTCGACTTCTATAATTCCTAAGGGTATACCAAATGTCTATGGATTGATCTGCTGAGGTTAGTTGTGCTTTAAAAAATGCTAGAATCAGTTCTAGTTAAGTTGAAATATTAATTATATTACTAATAGATTAGATCTCCATTTATGATTAGAAAGGAACCATGAAGTTTAAGTTGCATAGTTTATGATATTCTAAGAAAGGTTATTCAAGATATTCATATACAAGGAGAAATTACAGAAACAACATGATTTTGTAGCTCCTACTTATAGATTTAAGCTTTTGAATGTACCAGTATTCAAAGCTTAAAATTATAATACACTTAAGACTTACGTAGGCAGCAGAAATTGAGTGTATAAACTGACTAGATCGTGTGTTATGTAGAAGGAACCTGAGATGGTTAAGCACCTTTTCATTAAGTGTGGATTTACTGCTATTGTTTGGTATCAAGTTCTATGATGCCTAAGGGTGTGTCAAATATCTATGGGTTGTATGCTAAGGTTAGTTGGGCTATATTAAAGGATAAAAGAATTTATAGTTAAGATGACATCTTCATTATATTTCAAGCAGATTCTATCTACTCTTTATGGTTAGAAAGGAACCATTTAGGTAAACCTTACACAGTTAACAAAGTTCTAAGAAGGGTTACTTGACATATTTATGTTTGAGGAATACTTAAGGAAACTGCATGTGATTTTGTAGCTCTTATTTATATATTTAAGCTTTTGACAGTTCAAGTATTCAGAGCTTCTAATCGCAATAAACCTATGGTTTATGTAGACGACTGAAATGAGGCGAACAAACTGATCCGATTGTGCCCTAATTTTGTGTCATGCTATGTAGCAGCAACTTCGCACAATTGAGCACCTTTTTTTTAAGTGTCGATTTACTGCTATCTTTTGGTCTAGAACAATCAGTCGGAAGAGGGGAGTCGAACAACCTGCAAGTGCCAATATGTATAGCAGATACTGGTGGTCCAAAAAATTTATAAGACTAGAATAACACACGTTTGAAGAGGATACTGGTGGATTACATGTTGCAGGTATAATATTATAGCACTGTTGTAAAGCTTGTTGAAAGCAGCAACTAGGTGTTTATCTTTGTCGTTTACCTTTTATTACTTGGTTGAATAGTCGAGGAGTGCATGAACGGGCTTCAATGCCTCTATTACAGAAGAAAAGATGCAGGAACAGGGACAACAAATGCAAAGGGACAGATATCTAAAAAACCATTTTGTACAAAGTAAATCCTTAGCTCATATTTTGGTTGAGCCTAGAAGACATGACACAAAATCCAACACAATAACTACTATGGATCCTAGTTTCTGATAAAGTTCAACAAAAATAGAGGTAACATATGAAGGTTAACAAAATCGACGAGCAGTCAGCTTTGTCCGAGTTTTAGAACGAATATGAAAGGAATTGCAACTATTATATACAAGAAATGAGTAACCAATATCAAGAGAAAACAATGTAATCAGCTCAATCAACTGCACATCATATAAGTAGCAAACGAATATCACACAATGCAAAACAGAGTTGAAACTACTTTTAAGCTAGTACTTAAGATTGCTGGTTTGTTCACCCCTTCCAACAAAACCTCCACCATCTCCTCAGATTTAAATTAATGATGTTGTTTATGATACGTTGTCATGAAGTTTCTATAATTACTAGAGAAATAGGAACTATGCATGCCATACAACAAACACAACCAGCAACATTCAGCTAACAATTGAGTTAACTTATAAACAAGAGGAACTTTAAATCACGCCTGTAGCAGTCCACTCAGATTTCATAATTCACTCTACCAAGAAGTAAATAGATTCTCCTGTAGATCATTTCCTCTAACAGAACGTGAGGGGATTACACAGACTCCAATTATTAAAGCTATCTGCACTGAGAAGTAGATGAGAAATACTTGCTGACAGGAAGACTGAAGGACTTTACTTATTCACACAGAACTTACCATGATTCATCTGAATTACTTTCTCGGGCTAAATCTTATAACATGACACTAATCCCATTCTTCTTCTTCTGAAGGAAAAACAAAGAGAATATTTAGACTCCATATACCTGGAATGATTGCTTGAGCCTATCCATATTTTCACTTCTACATTCCTTCCCCACTCTATAAAGAATACGAGACTTGTTTTTTGAGAAAGTTAACTGGTATTATCAACAAAAGAAAGTATACCAATAGTGTGCTCCTAAGTAGTTACGTCAAAAGTATGAAGGGACATCCAAAACAAAATCGATCACCTATATCCTTTATACACTATCTAAAAATAGAGTAATATCCCCTATATCCTTAGGTATAGATTGAATACATTAAAAGTAGAATGTTGCTAAACAGTTCATCTTCATACTTTGGAAGGAAATGCTCTTGTTCTCAAAACATCTCTGATTTCTTTCCTTCCAAATTGTCCACCAGATACATGCAGGGACAATCTTCCATCTCTCTATGTTTCCTGACTGATTTCCATCCCAATTCTAACATGCTAGAGCTTTTACAATATGTCATGGCATGGCCCATCTAATACCCCTCAGATTAATGAACCATTGACATAATTTTTCAGTCACTTTACAGTGTAAAAAAATGGTTTACTGTCTCTATTTCAGCTTCACAAAAAAAAACATGTGCAGCATAACTGCCTTCCCCTTTTCATAAGGTTGTCCTGAGTTAGAACTGCTTGAGGTGCAACTAGGTAGGTGAAACAAGCCACCTTATGATGTATCTTCCCATTCCAGATTATCTTCCATGGCCAACCTTCCTTGGTTTCAATTGAGATATTCAGTAGCTTGTAGGCTGATTTAACCTTGAACTTGCCATGTTTGTCCATCTTCCACAACAATCTATCTTCCTCAAAGTTAAGGCACTTAGCCTGTTCTAAAGTATTGTAGAACTGGATCATTCTTTTCACTTCCCAGTCATTGAGGAATCTTCTGAAAGACAGATTCCAACCTTGTGCATTTTTTACCTGTGAGATTGTAGCTAGCTTCTATTGATTGAGATTATAAATGTCCGAAAACTGTTGCCTCAGAGGTGTTTGCCCCACCCATACATCATTCTAGAACATGGTCTTTCTGCCATTACCCACTTTGATCACAGTATTACCTCACATTTTTGGCCATTTATTTCTAATAGTTCTCCATAGTCCCATTTCATAAGGAATTTTAGCAACATGGACTTCTTGTTTATGACACTTTTGTTGGTAGCTGTTTGGATGTTCACTAAAATGATGTTGATGTTGCACTTAACTTATTTTTCTCTTAGTAGTGCAGTAGTAGTGGTAGAAAGAATGTTACAGAGTGGCATCCCGAGCTTAGTTCAAGTGGAAAAGGTTGAGGGACTTGTGACTTAGGTCACAAGCTTTCCCTGTGACATGTGAACTAAGTCTGGTATAGAGTGAAGAAGGACAGAGCGCGGGGGGGGGGGGGGGGGGGGGAATTATAGATGACTTTCAAAAGTTGAGGTTGGTCCTAATGATTGACCGTAGATGGATTTCTTAGTTAACAAGTAACGAATGTTACAATGTGCTCATTCCAACATAAGTACTTGTGATCTCTATAATAGTCATTTGTCTTAAGTTTGCTACAAGTGATTAAAAGATGGCACTCGAGTTGACTAATTTATACCCTCACCTTTATCTTTTCAAGAAAATTTACTAACTTAGAAAGGAGTGGTGCCTTTTTCATCCAATTATCAGTTCCATAAAATGTGCGTGAGTTATCTATTTTTTCACCATCACAATTCTAGAGGACCTTATGTGCCAAGAACTGTTATCCAGTTGTAAGGATTGTGGAAGTTGTTGATGGCATTGTCAGATCACTAGTTCTTTTAGTAATTAAGAAAAGGAATCAAGTAACATTTATTTCACACCTTAATAAAATAGTCCTCAAAGGTAATAAATAACCTTCAGGTAGATAATGTTCAGTCACTGGTATAAAGGCCAGTTAATAGTAATTAGGAGATGAACAAAAAACGCCAGCAATAATCTGTATAATGGAACCATTAGCAGAGAAATAAAGGTCCCAATCATTCTCATAGGCTATTAGACTCTGAATTCCATTGCTCTAACTAGATCTTAGATGTGTTCAACATGTTTCCTATTTATCAATACTATGTTTTGGTAGCTACTCTGTTATAAATAAGAGATGAACAAAAAGGGACAACAATTATCTGAATAATGGAACCATGGGCAGACGAAGAAAGGTCCCAAGCGTTAAAATAGATTGATCTCAAATATACACTTATTATCCAAGTTAGGTAAATAAATAAAAGCTTTAATGACTAATCTACTACCTAATGGACGATAATAGTAATGTTGAAACTATATGTCATGACAAATCTTGCTCAAGCTTGAGTTGATATAAATGGGGTCCAACTAATTTCTAACAATGGACGGCCTACATGTGTTGTTTTAATGTTCTTCAAGTACAAAAGTCACTTTGGAATTCACAAGAAACAAACTTAAATGTGAAACATGAAGGCTAAAATAAAAACCAAACATAATCAAAGCATGTACAAATTCGATAATTCTTATAAAACATCTAAATTCATCAAAGTCTAAGGTAGTGATAATAAATCATTACCTACAGTTATAACGTGTTTATACTTCAGAGACATCAAATAAAATTTAATTTCTAAATAGTAATTTGCGATAGTTCAAGATATATAAATATTGGTTTCGGCCTTACAATAGATCATTAACCTAAAGATATATAATAAAAAGAACTAATTGAACAGTTCATATCTACATAAAATAAGATTGTTATGACTGATGTTTTCAACACTTGATATTCACGATATCAAGTATTTAACATGAGTATAAATAACAAAGAGTTTATGGAGTCAAAACAGTGGTCCATATAATCGCTAAACTTGAAAATTTAAAAGAAGAGATCGTTACTCATAATCAAAACGGCTAAAGATCAGACACACTGGAAAATATACATTTACGAATCAAATCACTTGGAAATCACAATTAATACCTAAAAACTTATCAGTTTGTCAAGTATATTTTCTATTTTTTTCCTGTTAATGCTTAAGTATTGATTAATGAACATGATAGGAAAAAATTACACAGTGAATATTAAATGACGATCTACAGAGCAACAAAAATTATAGAAAATCATAGAAATAGAGGAGTTGAGTGGAGTGATTTACATAGCTAAAATTTTCTGAAAAGCTTGTTGATGGACTTCGCATGTTGTTGGACGTTGTTTCTCTGAGTGAGATATATGTCGTATGTGAGTCATAATATGACGATTTAGGCTGCTGAATCCTTATTTGCCTGGGAGATGTTTTTAGTAATATTTTCCTAACCCTGAGGGGTAGCTCAGCTGGTAAAGGCCTGGGACAAAGTCCTTCAGGTCGCCGGTTCTAGCCCCAGCAGGGCCACTGGAGGCATTACAAACCGGCCGCGTCTCCAGGGCCCCGTGGAACTAACCGTGGTGGACCCGCCTTGAAACAGCGGGACCCGGTGGGTACAGCTAGTCGGGTTCGCAAAGCGACGCCCGGAAACCACGGTAAAAAAAAAAAAAAAAAAAAAGTAATATTTTCCTTATTTGTGTAGGAGAGCTTTTTAGGGTTGTAAAGTGTAGGAAAACTTTTTTCTCCAGGATTTGGAGAAAAAAGGGAGGGGGGAATTTTTTGGAGAAAGCTGCCGAGAGTTTTATTTTTAGAAAAAAAAAAAGCTTTATTGCGGCTATTCTTTGAAATTGCTACTAAAAATGTACTTATTGTTGGCTATTAAACATTAGTCGTTGATAGTTATCCCCGCATAAATACATCAACGGCAATTACCTGATTACCGCAAAAGAATTATCGCTAAAGTTCATTTTTGTAGTAGTGGGAGGCTATTGGATTCTTAGGAAACTTCACTTATTCATTCTCTAAGTCGTGCCATAGATCTATATGCTCTCTCTCTTATCCCATATCCAATGGTCTTTAGGATGTGACTATTAGAAGGGTTATGCTACAAGGAGTGAGGGAGAAAGGTTGGTTGAGATACCCATTATGGCTATGTGACTCCGTAGATTTGAGGTGATTGACTTTGATGTTGTCTTTAGTATGAATGATGCTACATTGTTGCCTTTATGCTATGATAGGTTATTACAGGAATTTGTGTAGGCTTAATCCCAAGAAGGAGATATTATGCCTACCTAGCAAGGTGATTGTGAAATTATGTGTAGTTTTTGGTAGAACCCGGCTTAGTCATGATTAGTTTAGAGGTATAATGATAGAGTGGTTGAATAGGGTGTTTAAGCAATTCCTAGATGGGTTGAGTGAAAAGACTCCTCTAAGAGGGGTGAGTGTAATTCACTGTGGTTTAAAATCATTTTGTGTAATGATGTGAAATCTAAGTGATGACTTGCTCCGACATTAGAACTAAAAGAATTGATGCTTAAAAGAGTTTGTATAAGCTTGCTCCCAAGGGGGAAGGGGGGAGATAATGCGCTTAGATAGCAAGGTCGTTGACTATCCTTGATGTTTATTAATTAGGGTTTACTACAAATTTTCACCTTGTGAGGTGTAGTGCGCATGAAAAGTTTAGTCCTGATTTGTTAGGCTCATGTGAGATCTTGAGTAGGATTTTTATTAATTAGGGTTTACTACAAATTTTCACCTTGTTAGGTGTAGTGCGTATGAAAAGTTTAGTCCAGATTTGTTAGGCTCATGTGAGATCTTGAGTAGTATTAGTAAGGTTGCTTGTGAGCTACAGTCTTTTAGTGAGAACCTCTCTAATTTAGAAGTACCGGTAGAGGTCTTAGACCGGCAAGTTAAGAAATAGAAGAACAAAGAAGTTATTTCAGGAGGTAGTGTGGAGTGTTCTTTAGAAAGGATTTTGGTTATGAGTGCTACTTGGGAGGCCAAGAGCCAATGATATGTCCCAATGTCCTCATCATTTCCTTCTACTCATATTCAAGCTTAAGATGATAAGTTCCTCTTGGTTTGCTCTTATGTGAAGTCATGTGTGAATAGTATGTTTCCATGATTTCCTTACATGCGTGTTCATGAAAGTTCTTAGGTTTTGATAGAACTGATTTATATGCATTGTTTTTCTCATGAGGTAGTGCTTTGAATAGAATTACATATAGCCTTCATAAGTTGATTATGAGCATGCCTAGTTTATGCAATTGAAGTTCTTACTAGATTGTGTGCATTAGATGTAGTTCATTCGTAATGGGCTGCTAAGTTAGATTTTAGACTTTAAAAAGTGTTTAAAGTTTCATTCGAGGACGAATGTTCCCAAGTGGGGGATATTGTAACACCCTGTGATTTAGTGAGTTGAACTAGTGCATTCTAGAGCCTTTGGAAAGAGTTTTGGAGTGTCGTATGAGGGTTAAAACTAGTAAAACTGATTTCCGTACATAGAATAGAGGTTTTAGGGGTTAAACATCCGGGTACGACTCCCCAAAGACCACCCAAGGTGTCCTTGAGGAGGACCCCAAAACAGTCCCCAAAACAGTCCAATTTTGGTGACCTACGGATGGCCAACCACGGCTAGTAGACCAGACCACGCCCTCTAGGTTATGGGCGTAGGTCAATGCTTGTTGAGGCATTCCAAGACAAGCTTCAGGTGCAAAACACGAGACCACAGGACGGCCAGTAGACTCATCCACGGTCCGTGGATGGGTGGGCATGCATGCTGCCAACTTTTGGAGTTTTAGTTTTTAGTTAGGTGTTTTGGAATTAATTTAGTTATTAATTAGGGGTTTAGGGAGGTCAGTTAGTTAATTAATTTACCTCTTATATAAGCTTAATAGGCCATTAAATTAACTCATTAATTCATTCATCTTAGAACTCTCAAATCACTCTCCAAATATTTTCTCTCTAGAAGGAAAGAAGAAGAAAAAGAAGAGGGGCAGCAACTAGGTCGAATTCACCATTGATTCAAGCTTTGTTTAGGGCTTTGATTTAAGGTATGTAAAGCTTAATCATCCATGGGTTATTTCACCCATGGAGCCCGCATAGTTTCCCCACTTGTGAAATCAAAAACCCAATTTTAGCTAGGGTTGTGCCTGCATTTTTGGTAGAGTTTGGGTGTGATTCCAATCTAGTGGATATCACCCAAATATCATTGATTTAGCTTTGTTTAATGATAATATGATGATTTTAAGTGATTTCTACGGTAATCCTGAATCTAAATTGATGAATGTGTTATTTGTGGATTTATGCCATTACAGGCAAAATTGAAGGTTCGTAGTTGATCTTCATAATGCTATGTTATGTGTAGTAATTGATCAAAGTTAGGATCATATAATCATGAATTGAACTAGAATCTATTGTATATGATTGGTCTTGACCTGTAAATTTTGAATTGAACCTTTATGATCAATTGAGACTAGAATCACCTAGTAATGAAAGATGTGATCAAAATACCTTGAAATCTAAGTATAAAGAAGAGATTAAGGAAGAAACCTTGAGAGCAAGTTTCTTATCATGATAGCTAGGGCTTTAGGGTGAAGCTAAGGTGATTAAATATTAATGTTAAGGCTTTGAGAGTAAAGTCTAAAAGAGAATAGAAGTCTAATAGGTTGGATTGTGGTGAAAGGCCTATACTCACCTAACCTACCATATGAATTCTTGATAGATGAAATGAAACTAATAGAATCACTTGAACATAGATTGGTTGTGAAGGACCTCCTTCCATGAGTTATGAGTGTTAAGCAAGGCTTAACAAGTAAATCTTGGGGTGTCTGCTTGGTTCCAAGTTGATATTGACAATGAGATGGATTGTCACAAAAGAGAGGGTCCGGGATCCAAGTAGAAAGTAGAACCACACCTAGTTGATTTGAGGACTATCCAAGTTAAAGGGGGAACTCTTACTAGTAGAGTGTGGGTTTTCCCAAAGTTAGGTGTCATGAGATGTGAACCTTCACATATTTCAGTTAAGGTTCTTAGTAGAAATCTACATATCCTATGAACTATGACATGTTTGAGAAGAATCTCATAGTGTTCTAAAGCATAATTAAACTATGACTTACTTAATGGAGTACCTCATAGTGTTCAAGTGTATGAGTGGACTTAGACATGCATAAGGAAGTATCTCATAGGGTCCATGAGTAGAAGGAACTTGGACATACTTAAGAGAGTATCTCATAGGGTTCATAATAGAAAAGGGTTTAGACATGCGTAAGTTAGTATCTCATGGTATCCATGTTAGTAGTGAACATAGACATACTAAAGGAAGTGTCTCATAGGGTTCAACCTAATAATGAACTAAGATGTGCCTAAAGAGAGTACCTCATAGTGTTCTAAAGTTAAGAGAGGAACTAGGTTCCAAACGAAGAAGTTTTAGTATGAGGACATTAAGGTAGTACTTAGTATGCATAGTATTATGGGGTGCTATGCATGCATTGTACAAGTATGACTTAGGGTTACTAAAGAGAGGTCTTGAGATAGGTTTGTGCTATAGTTTACCTTCTTAGTCATAGTTGACTAAAGGTGAGATATTCCCTTAGTTATGAGAGTTAAGCTAATAATGAGGCTAAAGTGGGGTGAATATGACTCGGATGACTTCTAGGTTATGCTTAGTGTGAAGGGTAGTATGGGATGCCTTTCATGAAATGCACAAGTGTGCTTTGAGGTAACTTAGAAGTATGGTAACCTTATGGCATAGAGAAGCTTAAGAGTTTACCATGTATGTAGACTATGATTAAGACGACCAAAAAGGGATACTTGGCTTGGGTGGTACTAAGGGATGCTATTCTTGCTTTGCACTTGTATGCTTTTGAGGTTACTTGAGAATGGTGCTACTATGGTAAAGATGATTAAATGTCAATTATGCTTATATGATTATGATTTATCTCCTATGCTCATTAACTATGTCTTATGTTGACTTATGTTCATATGAAGCTTATGTTAGAGACCATGCTATGATTATGATGATTATGTTATTAATATGTTATTATCTCTTATGTTTATGTCTTATGTGACTAACCATTTAGAGATGCTCTTATGATGTTGTGCTAGCTATCATACTTGGTACATTTTGTACTAATGCATATTTCCTACATTCTAATAAAATGTAGGGTTACGGAGATTGAGTTGCTTAAAGGCTAGGTTTCCAAGGATCAAGAAGAGTTGAAGAATTTGTGAATCCTCATAGCTTTGAGGACAAACCCATGTTTCCCTTTAGGTCATTTCTTTATGTTTTTGCACTTTGTATGGGCTGTGTCCCAAGACTTTTATTCTTGAGTTTAAATAGATGGTTTGAGACAAAGGTTTTAGTAAAGACTTCCGCTTGCTTGAGAAAATGTTTTTGATTGTTTGGTCTTAAAGAAGTTTAAAATTATCCATACTTTTCTATTACCTATGTTATCATGCTAAGGGTTGTATTAGACCCATTCGAGGTCGAGTTTGCCATGTTACATCTAAGGGGTACCCCTGGTTCGTGACAGGTTTATGGTCTAGGTTTAGGCTAGGATTTAGGGTTTAGGGTTTAAGGCTTAGAGTTTAGGATTTAAGGTTTAGGGTTTATGGTTAGGGTTTAGGGTTTAGGGTTTAGCATTTAGGGTATATGGTTTAGAGTTTAGGGTTTAGGGTTTAAGGTCTAGGGTTTAGGGTTTAGGGTTTAGAGTTTAGATTTTAAGATTTAGGATTTAGGGTTTAGGGTTTAAGGTTTATGGTTTACGTTTTAGGGTTTAGGGTTTAGGGTTTTAGGTTGTAGGTTTAGAGTCTATGGTTTAGGGTTTATGGGTTAGGATTTAGAGTATAGGGATTAAAGTTTAGGGTTTAGAGTTTAGGATTTAGGGTTTAGAGTTTAGGATTTAGGGTTTAGGGTTTATGGTTTATGGTTTAAGGTTTATGGTTTAGGGTTTAGGGCTTAGAGTGTAAAATTTAAGATTTAGGGTTTAGGCTAGAGTTTAGAGTTTGGGTTCAGGGTTTAAGATCTAGGTTTAGCGTTAGGGTTTAAGCTTTAGGGTTTAAGGCTTAGAGTTTGGTATTTAAGGTTTCGGGTTTAGGGATTAGGTTTAGTGTTTAGGGTTTAGGGCTAGGGTGTATGGTTTAGGGTTTATGGTTTAGAGTTTAAGGTTTTTGTTTTATTTGAACGAACCTTGTAGGGGTAAGGGGCTTAGCAATACCCTAGGCTTTAACATAAATAAAATAAAACAAAGTACAAGGAAAGGGACATAAACATTACCTCCGATCCTATGGTGGTTTATAAGTCTGCCTTCCTACTAAGGAAAGTCAATTCATCCCCATACTCTAAAGGAAACCTATTAACTATGCATCTAAACGAGAGGACTCATCTCGGAACAAAGAAACTAGGAAGCATAAATGAGGGAGACTCTCCCCTTACCAAAGTAAGAAAAGAATAAAAATCTAATCGTATCCAAAAAGGCTAAGACTAAACAGAACAAGCAAAGTTGAAAAGGGTTAGCATTCAATGGTTAAGAAGCACCTAAACAACAATGCATTCTCAAGGAGGTTTTTTAATTCTTCTGAAATTCTACATCCCAAGCTTCTGTAATAAGTAACTTCCTTTGGTTTCCCCTGGCAGTTGGTGGTGCGTATAAAAGTGCTGGACAATGGCTTGTTTATGGCTCCATTTAGATAAGTGATCTGCAGTGTAATTAGCTTCCCTATAGGTGTAGTTGCATTGAAAGAATTCCAGTTGACTGCTAATCTCCTGAAGCTCTTGGGTGAACTTCTTGATCCTCCAAGGTGGTTTGCTATTAGGATTAAGCCACTCCCGTAGAAGTTAAAAATCCACTTTTAATAGAATTTTCCTTTAACCATATTGCATACACCAGTTCACTCCATGTATGGCTGCCTGTATTTGTGCCTTGTCATTTGTTGCATAGCCAAGAGTAGTAGCATAAGCATATATCATATTGCCTTGGTCATCCCTTAGGATTCCTCTATCCTCAATTTTTCCTGGATTATTAAGGGCACTACCATCTATATTCAATTTGTAAATTCCAGTTGCACGTCTTTCCCAACATACAATAATAACTTTAATCTCATGTTTCCATTTCTCAATCATCTTGATCAGGTCCTTCCAATTATGAAGACAATGCAGGTAGGGAAAAACTGTGGTTAGTAGTTGAAAGATGTCTTTGAAAATGAGGTGCTTCACTCTGCCAATGCTGGACTATTTGCCCCTATGTTTTGCTGCACACCTATTCTTCCAAAGATTCCAACATACCAAAAATAGGCAGCGCTTGAATCAAGAGTTTGTGGATCTCATTGTTGTGTTGTGCACTACTCCAACTCATCAGGAGACTTCTCAAAGTAGTGTAAGAGTGCACAATTCCCATCAGACCTACAGTAAACCTCCATATGTAGCTAGCAAAGTCCCCAGAAACTAGGATATGGGAAATTTCATCCCCCCCTGGTCTGTAGTAATAATAACATTTAGCTGGTTCTATTCCAAATGTGACATGTTTTTCATTAGTGGGAAACTTTCCTCTAAAAGCTTTCCAAATAAAGAAAGACACTTTAAAAGGAATTTTTTTATGCCAAAGGAATTTTTTTATGCCAAGTGAAAGTGTTGATCATGTCATTCTGTTGTTTCTCTCGGATGATAGATTTTAAGGTTTAGGGTTTAGGGTTTATGGTTTAGGGTTTAGGGTTTAAAGTATGGGGTTTAGGTTACAGGGTTTAGGGTCTAGGGTTCTGCGTTTAGGATTTAGGGTTTATGTTTAGGGTTAGAGTGTAGGGGTTAGGGTTTAAGGTGTAGGGTTTAGGATTTTTTTTTTTTTTTTTTTTTTTAGGGTTTAGGATTTTGGGTTTAGGGTTCCAAGTTTAGTATTTAGGTATTATGATTTAAGGTGTAGAGTTTAAGGTTTAGGGTCTAGGGTTTAGGTTTAGGGTTTATGGTTTAGAGTTTAAGGTTTAGCTTAGGATATAGGGTTTAGGTTTAGGGTTACGGTTTAGGGTTTGTATTTAAGGTTTAGGGTTTAGGGTTTAAGGTTTTGGGATTAGGGTTTGTGGTGAAGGGTTTCGAGTTTAGGTTTTAGAGTTTTGGGCTTAGGAATTTAGGGTTTAGGGGTTAGGGCTTGGGGGTTAAGTTTGAGGGTTCAGTGTTTAGGGTTTCAGGTCTAGGGTTTAGGAATTAGGGTTCTGTCACGACCCGAGAGCACCCCCTAGTCGTAACACGGCATACTCGTGCATATACATAAGTGGAAGACTAGTCTCACATGGCCATCCTTAGACAAATATACAAGATAGGGTCACGACCCTTTTCACAATTGAAAATACTAAAGTCTATTACAAAGTGTCTTGAACATAAAAGAACTAGAAATATAGAATCCTTGTCCTCGAACATATGAGGACATACCAACAGATCTTGAGAGAACTTTACTCCCAAGCTGCAACTCTAAGCCAACTCAATCACTTTCCCGCACCTACACTCTGTAGAAAATTAGAGGAAAATATGGATTAGCACAATAAGTAGTAAGTATGATGACCATGCAAAAACATGCGTTTAAAACAAACATTTTGGTTGGAAACTGAAACGACCCCAAAAATGCTCGAAAATGTGCTTCGAAAACACCTATAATTGTAATTTCCATATATCTAAAAATCCGTGCATGATTTCGGAAATTCGACTTCATATTCTTATTCAGGGGGTCAAATTGAGTGGGAAATGGGTCTAACCCGAATTTTAGAGCAACCGTATCAAAATTTGAAAATCGCAAAAAATGCGATTTGGAGGGACAACTTTAAAGGGGCATATCTCTTAGCACACAAGGAACTGGAAGGGCCACCACCTATTAAATTAAATCACTTTGAGTTAGCTTTCCAACGCACTTGGTTTCACCTCATTCCGAGTTAGGATGAAGGAGTTATGACAATTTTCGTAAAATCTGTCTGTGTAGATTTGCAATTTCCAGTGAGCTTTTTTTTTTAGGCGGGTTGGGGACGTTTTTTATAAATGTCCCATACTTGGTCATTTTTTTAACTTCAAAAACACTCTCTCAGCCCTCTCCAAAATTCCACCAAGATCCTCAACCAAATTCAAACATCTCAAGCTCTAATTCCGGATTCAAGACTCAATCTCAAGCTTCAATTCTCCATTCCAATCTTCATCAAGGATTCTGCGAAGTTGAGGTATGTGGGTTTGATTGTGGAAACCTTCCTTTCCACAAGTCCAACCATTTATCCTCTATTACTACTTCAAGTTTATGGGTCCTTATGGTTATTTATGAACTCTTGAAGTATGGAATTACTACTACACACCCTATTATGGTCTATTTTGCATATTATCATGAAATGGAATTATGATGTGATGTTTCTGGTTTTCATGCTTCTATGATCAAATTATGAAGGTTGATTTATATATATGTATGTTGTTGGTGGGCTGATTTATATGGATTTTGGAATTGGTTGGACTTTGTACTCTTGAAATACATGATTTTATTTACATGAACAATAACCCACCGTGTGTTTGATAAAATGCCTACTTATAGAATTCTTAGGAAATGGAAGGTCCAATGTACGTCCTATGAGTCGGATGGTCATATAATCATTGAAATGATGATGAAATGGATACATGTATATGATTTTCTCTATATAAGTGATGTGAGTCGACCAAGCGTAGCTCGGGGGGTTGTAGGCCCGGGTAACCGTATCGAGGGGTTGGTACCTTGGTTGCCTAGTACGGGGGGTAGTAGGCCCGTATAACCACATCGAGGGGTTTGTACCTTGGTCCCTAGCTCGGGGGTGGTAGGCCCGGGTAACCACATTGAGGGGTTTGTACCTCTTTCGCCTCTCCAAGGGGGTGGTAGGCCTTGGAAATACAATATTGATGGTCACTTGCCACACATGTACTACGTCCCACTAAATATTATTTTTATGTAAGCATCATTATACATATCATTTCATTAATATGCTATCTATCGGGTATGATTATGCATTTTTCCTATGATTTCCATCTATTGTAACATTGCATTGCATCCCATATACTTAGTACATTCAAACGTACTAATGCATACTCTATGCCTACATGATGTCATCATGTAGGGACCGGAGCACCGCTTGACCATCCTCCTCCGCGTGGCTAATACGATTTTCTATCTAGGTTATTGGTGAGTCCTCCATTCCGGGGACGTTGCTTATTATCTTTTGCTATGTATAAGACTTTTCCTTTTTAGTTATATTTTTACAATGAGGGTGAGATCGGTAGTTTGTCTTGGCCCCCACTAAGTACCCATGTTTAGAGGTGGTGTTGGGCAAGTTGTGTATTATGCTAGAGCTTGACTCATCTAAGGTATTTATGTATCATTCCTTTTTTTTTTCTTGCTCCCTTAGTCCCGATTTCCTCCTTGATTATGCTTATCGCTTATGGCCATTTTAATTGCTTCCGCGACCAAGGATGTGTAATGATACGCTATGAGGCTTGTTTGGGGTTCCTTCGGGTTCCCCATTCGCCGGTCACGTCTAGGCCCTAGTCTTGGGTCGTGACAAACTTGGTATCACAGCACTAGGTTGATAGATCCTCGGAGTCCAACACACCGCGTTGATTAGAGTCTGATTCATGGTTGTGTTGTGCACCACAACTATGAGTAGGAGGCTATGAGACGTTTTAGGAAATGTTTCCCTTCTCCATATTCTAAGTCGTGCTGTAGAGTTGAATTAAGTTCTTCCCTAACAGCTGTTCTTTGCTATGCTAGATCATGCCAAATACAAGAGGAAGACGAGCCCGCGCACCTGAGGAACAACCGACCAATGGGGATCTTCGGGATGCCCTTACTTTATTTGCACAAGCTATGACTAATCAAGCCAACCACGGGGCCCAAGCCCCTCAGGCTCCTACCCCGGCATCTCGGGTGAGAGACTTCTTGCGGATGAATCCCCCGGAATTCTATGGGTCTAAGTTAGATGAAGACCCTCAAGAGTTCATTGATGAAGTCCACAAGATATTAGCTATCATGGGCATGAGGTCGGAAGATAAGGCGGAGTTGGCGTCCTACCAACTAAAAGGGGTGGCCCAAATATGGTACAACCAATGGAAGGAAGAGAAGGGGGCAAACTATGTGGTGCCTTGGGAAGAGTTCAAAACGGCTTTCCTTAATCGATTCTTTCCTCTTGAGCTTAGGGAAGCCAAATTGGTAGAGTTCATGAATTTAAAACAAGGGTCTATGAGTGTGAGGGAGTATGCCCTCAAGTTTAACCAACATTCAAGATATGCTCCACACTTGGTTGCCGACTCACGATCTAGAATGAAAAAAATTGTGAAGGGTGTGTCCGACCTAGTGAGTGAAGAATGCCGGTCCGCAATGTTGATTAGTGACATGGACTTATCCCGCTTGATGGTCTATGCCGAACAAATGGAGGAGGAGAAGTTGAGGAAGAGGAGGGGTCATGAGGCCAAGAGGGCCCGTTTTGAGTGCAAGTTCCAAAGTTGAAGGGGAGGCCGGTTTCATCAAGGCTAATGGTCTTCTCATGCGACCCATAAGGGGTTTGCCAATGATGTTCCAAGGGCCCAAGGTGTTGGTGGTATGGGTCTTATTGATGTATGTCCGAAGTGTGGTAAGGGCCATGGTGGCCCGTGCTTGAGAAATACCGGTGCTTGCTACAGTTGTGGGGAAATGGGGCACAAGGCAATGGATTGTCCTCGAAATCGCAACAAGGGTTAGGAGGTCCGTCCACAAGGTGCCAATGCGGTTCCTTTGGGGAGAGGGGGCCGACAAGATGGTGCCCCAAGGCACAATCGATTTTATGCTTTGCATGGGAGGCAAGGGGTCGATGAAGTCCCCGACGTCGTTACCGGTATGTTGAAAATCTTTGACTTCGATGTATATGCGTTAATTGATCCGGGTGCCTCTCTTTCCTTTGTCACCCCCTTTGTTGCCAAAAAGTTTCATGTTGAACCCGACTTGTTGCGTGAGTCATATAAGGTGTCTACTCCTATTGGTGCATATATTGTAGCTTGGAAGGTCTATACAAATTGTCCTATTTGCATCTTGCATAAAATATTGCCTTGTGATCTTGTTGAGTTGAACATGGTCGATTTTGATGTTGTTCTTGGGATGGATTGGTTGCATGCATACTATGCTTCCATTGATTGTAGAACCCGTAGGGTCAAGTTCCAATTCCCAAGTGAACGCATTCTTGAGTGGGAAAGCCAAAATGTGGTTGTCAAGGGTAGGTTCATCTCTTGCATTAAAACCCATAAGTTGATCTCTAAGGGGTGTCTCTATCACCTTGTGAGGGTTAGAGATGTGGAGTCCAAAACCCTTCTTATAGAGTCGGTTCCGGTCGTAAATGAATTCCTTGAGAAAGCCTAATGACCTTCCCGGTGTTCCTCCCGAAAGGGAAATAGATTTTTGGTATAGACCTCCTCCCCGATACTCAGCCCATTTCTATTCCCCCTTACCGTATGGCCTCGGCGGAGTTAAAGGAGTTGAAGGAACAATTGAGGGACTTGTTGGAGAAGGATTTTATTAGGCCTAGCCAATCACCATGGGGTGCACCGGTGTTGTTTGTGAAGAAGAAAGATGGGTCTCTTAGGATGTGTATTGATTACCGGCAACTCAATAGGGTCACCGTCAAGAATAAATATCCTCTTCCTAGGATTGATGACTTGTTCGACCAATAACAAGGGGCTAGCCATTTCTCTAAGATTGATCTTCGGTCCTGGTATCATCAAGTGAAGGTGAGGGAGTGTGACATTCCCAAGACAGCCTTCTGGACTAGGTATGAGCATTATGAATTTGTGGTCATGTCCTTTAGGTTGACCAATGCACCGGCTATCTTCATGGACCTAATGAATAGGGTCTTTAAACCCTACCTTGATTCCTTTGTTGTGGTCTTCATTGATGATATTTTAATCTATTCGCATAGCGAGGAAGAACATATGGGTCACTTGAGGGTTGTGTTGCAAAGATTGAGAGAGGAAAAGTTGTATGCCAAGTATGAAAAGTGTGAATTTTGGTTGAGGGAGGTTGCCTTCCTAGGTCATGTGGTGTCAGGGGATGGTATTAAGGTTGTCACGACCCAAGCCTAGGGCCTAGATATGACATGGCGAATGAGGAACCCGAAGAAACCCCAAACAAGCCTCTCAAACTTGTCATCACACTTCATCGGTCGCGGAAGTACATTCAAATTTATTTAACGGGAAATAGGGACTAAGGGCAAACCATTTCAAAATGACATCATAGAACAAGAGTCAAGCTCATTTACAAAATACTTGTCCAACGCACACATCTACATACATACATAGGACGGGGCCATGACATACTACCGGCTCCCCTCATAGTCAAAATACAATTGCAAGCTAAAGTCTCAAAACATAGGAGTAGGAAACATAACATAGCCCTCGAATCATTGAGGACTCACCAACAACTCGGATAAGCACCATACTAGCCACGTGAATGGAGAGAAGGATCAAGAGTAGCTCCGGTCCCTACATGGTGACATCATGTAGGCAAAATATGCGTTAGTACTTGGAATGTACTAACTATGCGAGGTGCAACACAACAATAGAGAAGGACACAATCGAAATACAAGAAATAGTTTCATAGGCATTATGAATAACAATATGAGGATGCATGATCAAAGTGAAGTCAAAACATGTTTAAGTAAATCCATACTAATAGTAGATATCATATGTGTATGCATGATCCAACCAATCTATAACCCCAACTTAGGATGGGGGATGCCGTTCACACCCGGACACCCTTGTGGCAAGGTATAAACCCCTCACATGGTTGATGTTGGTCACACTCCAAGCATCCTAGGTGGTGAGATATAAACCTCTCACATGGTTGATGTTGGTCACACCCCAAGCATCCTAGGTGGTGAGATATAAACCTCTCACATGGTTGATGTTGGTCACACCCCAAGCATCCTAGGTGGTGAGATATAAACCTCTCACATGGTTGTCCGGTTCTTTTCCCCCGGACCGGGCATGGTCATGCAACACTTTATATAGGAAATTCTCATTAGGCTCTAATGCAATCTCACGTATGGAATGAACATATACACAAGCTTAGTTTGTCATCAACACATCTCTGGATTGCCATACATCTCATAACTCAAGTTTTAAAGCATCGATTCATCAATTCTCCATAGTTGGACATTTTGTCAAACACCTTGAAGGCATGTAATGGAATCAAAGAGCATGGAAAATAGGGTAGTAATTATGCAGCCAAACCAGTGAACAACTACAACAACACCTTTTAACACCCACAATACCACATGAAAATCTCCACATCCATTCCAAATTTAGATTCAAGTTCTAGAGTCACAACATGCTCAAAACAATCACTTTTCATGTTTAAAATTCAATGTGCAGGAAATTATTACAAAGAGCAAGACTAATTTATGAATCTTAACTTAAACCATGAATTAGTGAGTAGAATAGAGTCTAGGCACTATGGGTGGAAGGACCCATGAGTTCAACACCACATACCTTGAGTTCTTATGAAGGTCTTGAGAGTGTCTTCAATGGAAGCTTGGAACTTGGAGCAAGAGTCTCTTCAATCTTGAGGAAGGTTTTGGATTAGGGTTCTTGAGAGAATCTTGAGAGAAAATGTGTCTAAGTATGGGAGAGGTGTTTTGGGAAATGTTTTAGAGATGGAAATTGAACTAATAGTATATAGGAAATAACATATGCCCTTTGGAAAAATGGTCCAACACTTAGAAAAAAAAATGAGGCGGGTGAACAGTAAAAACGCTCACTGGAAACATGCATTTCCTGCCGGACAGATTTTGCGAAAATGGGCATAACTTCTTCGTCCGAACTCCGAATGAGGTGAAACGAAGTGCGTTAGGTAGCTAACTCCAAGTGATTTCCATGGATATGTTATGGGCCTCCCAATCATTTGTGTGCTAGGAGATATGACCCTCCAAAGTAGACCCTCGAAAAAGGCTTCACTTGGAAATTTTGGATTTTGATACGGTTGCTCTAAAATTTGGGTTAGACCCATTTCCCACTCAATTTGACCCCCTAAACAAGAATATGAAGTTGGATTTTCAAAAAACGAAACGGATTTTTTTTTGATACAGCTAAACAAGTTTCCGATAACTTTCGAAGCACATTTTTAAGAACCTTTTGGGTCATTTCAAGTCCACAGCATATATCCATAGAACCCACTTCACCTCCCCCTTGAGGTCTAGGAACATTGATAGAAAATCCCCGGTTGACATGAGTGTTTCCTCGGCCTTGATGAAATCTAGCACCCTTAGGGAACCTATTCTCCAATCGAGCCCTCTTGGCCTCGTGCCCCCTTCTCTTCCTCAATTTCTCCTCCTCCATTTGCTCGGCATAAGTCATCAACCGAGACAAATTCATATGTCCAATGAGCATAGGGGACTGACACTCCTCACTAACCAAGTCGGATACACCCATCACAAATTTGTTCATCCTCGACCTAGAGTCGGCCACCAAGTGAGGTGCATACTTGGAAAGTTGGACAAATTTGAGGGCATACTCCCTCACACTCATAGCTCCTTGCTTCAAGTTCATGAACTGCACCAACTTTGCCTCCCTAAGCTCAAGAGGGAAGAACCTATTCAGGAAAGCAAGTTTAAACTACTCCCACAACACCACGTAGCCATTACCTTTATCACCTTTCCATTGATCAAACCAAATTTGAGCAACCCCCTTGAGTTGGTAGGCCGCCAATTCCGCCTTCTCACAAGCACCACCATCCATAATGGTCAAGATTTTGCATACCTCATCGATGAACTCTTGCGGGTCCTCATCCACCTTTGAACCATAGGAGACGGGAGGGTTCATCCTCATGAAATCTCTCACCCTTTCCCCCGGGGTGGTAGTTCGAGGATCTTGGGCTCCTTGTTGCACTTGGTTAGCTACCACTTGTGCAATCATGGTGAGTGCATCACGGAGCTCACCATTGGTGGGTGGCTCTTTCGGTGATCGGGCCCGTCTTCCCCTCATGTTTGGCATGATGATCTAGCAATCCAAAGAACAAGCATTAGGGAGGAATCACCTTATCGCACTCTAAGCACGACATAGAACATGAAGAAGGGAAACCTTTCCTAAAACGTTTTGTAGCCTCCCATTCATAGTCCTGGCGCGCTTCACAACCATGATTAGGACTCTACTCAACGCGGTGTGTTGGACTCCGAGGATTTAACAACCTAGTGCTCTGATACCAAGCTTGTCACGACCCAAGCCTAGGGCCTAGACGTGACACGGTGAATGAGGAACCCGAAGGAACCCCAAACAAGCCTCTCAAACTTGTCATCACACTTCATCGGTCGCGGAAGCACATTCAACATTAATTAACGGGAAATAGGGACTAAGGGCAAACCATTTCAAAAAGACATCATAGAACAAGAGTCAAGCTCATTTACAAAATACTTGTCCAACGCATATCTCTACATACATAGATAGGACGGGGGCCATGACATACTACCAGCTCCCCTCATAGTCAATATACAATTGCAAGCTAAAGTCTCAAAACATAGGAGTAGGAAACATAACATAGCCCTCGAATCACTGAGGACTCACCAACAAACTCGGATAAGCACCGTACTAGCCACATGAATGGAGAGAAGGATCAAGAGTAGCTCCGGTCCCTACATGGTGACATCATGTAGGCAAAGTATGCGTTAGTACTTGGAATGTACTAAGTATGCGGGGTGTAACACAACAATAGACAAGGACACAATCGAAATACAAGAAATAGTTTCATAGGCATTATGAATAACAATGTGAGGAGGCATGATCAAAGTGAAGTCAAAACATGTTTAAGTAAATCTATACTAATAGTAGATATCATATGTGTATGCATGATCCAACCAATCTATAACCCCAACTTAGGATGGGGGATGTCGTTCACACCCGGACACCCTGGTGGCAAGGTATAAACCTCTCACATGGTTGATGTTGGTCACACCCCAAGCATCCTAGGTGGTGAGATATAAACCTCTCACATGGTTGATGTTGGTCACACCCCAAGCATCCTAGGTGGTGAGATATAAACCTCTCACATGGTTGATGTTGGTCACACCCCAAGCATCCTAGGTGCTGAGATATAAACCTCTCACATGGTTGATGTTGGTCACACCCCAAGCATCTTAGGTGGTGAGATATAAACCTCTCACATGGTTGTCTGATTCTTTTGCCCCGGACCGGGCATGGTCATGCAACACTTTATATAGGAAATTCTCATTAGGCTCTAATGCAATCTCACATATGGAATGAACATATACACAAGCTTAGTTTGTCATCAACACATCTCTGGATTGCCATACATCTCATAACTCAAGCTTTAAAGCATCGATTCATCAATTCTCCATAGTTGGACATTTTATCAAACACCTTGAAGGCATGTAATGGAATCAAAGAGCATAGAAAATAGGGTAGTAATTATGCAGTCAAACCAGTGAACAACTACAACAACACCTTTTAACACCCACAATACCACATGAAATTCTCCACATCCATTCCAAATTTAGATTCAAGTTCTAGAGTCACAACATGCTCAAAACAATCACTTTTCATGTTTAAAATTCAATGTGCAGGAAATTATTACAAAGAACAAGACTAATTTATGAATCTTAACTTAAACCATGAATTAGTGAGTAGAATAGAGTCTAGGCACTCTGGGTGGAAGGACCCATGAGGTCAACACCACATACCTTGAGTTCTTATGAAGGTCTTGAGAGTGTCTTCAATGGAAGCTTGGAACTTGGAGCAAGAGTCTCTTTAATCTTGAGGAAGGTTTTGGATTAGGGTTCTTGAGAGAATCTTGAGAGAAAATGTGTCTAAGTATGGGAGAGGTATTTTGGGAAATGTTTTAGAGATGGAAATTGAACTAATGGTATATAGGAAATAGCATATGCCCTTTGGAAAAATGGTCCAACACTTAGAAAAAAAAATTAGGCGGGTGAACACTAAAAACGCTCACTGGAAATTGCATTTCCTGCCGGACAGATTTTACGAAAATGGGCATAACTTCTTCGTTCGAACTCTGAATGAGGTGAAACGAAGTGTGTTAGGTAGCTAACTCCAAGGGCTTTCCATGGATATTTTATAGGCCTCCCAATCATTTGTGAGCTAGGAGATATGTCCCTCCAAAGTAGAACCTCGAAAAAGGTTTCACTTGGAAATTTTGAATTTTGATACGGTTGCTCTAAAATTTGGGTTAGACCTATTTACCACTCAATTTGACCCCCTAAACAAGAATATGAAGTCGGATTTTCAAAAAATGAAACAGATTTTTTTTGATATAGCTAAACAAGTTTCTGGTAACTTCCGAAGCACATTTTTAAGAACCTTTTGGGTCATTTCAAGTCCACAGCATATTCATCAATTATAGGGCTCTTATTAGTCTGGCACTTTTCATGCATTTTGTCAGGAGGGACATTATGAGGAGGGGTCATGTATTGTGCCTGTACGGGAGTAGTATCCATGCCCAACTGTTCATCAACGATAAAACTCTTGCAAGCTTCCCCAGTCGTTTGTTGTTCCCCTTGCTGATCCTTCTCTTATTGTGTTGCCTATTTCTTTTTAGCGGTTTCTCTTTTTTTTTTCTAGGTTTGTTCTTGCTTTTGGGAGTGTTTCCTTGTTTGCTAGTTCTTGCATTGGATCCGAAATCTTTCACCATAGATCCTTTGTTTTGTTTATCTGATGTTCTTACCTCCTCTTGCTGTTTGTCCCTGTTATTTTTTGTGGTATCCAGATTATTTGCCCTTGTTTGCTTTTGTTGTTGCACCTGCTGATGATCTGGACTCTGTTGTTGGCTTGTAGTGGTAGCAGAAGTTCTAGAGTCTGAACTATGGTCAGTGTGAGTACCCTGATGCATAACATGAGGCAAATTCCCCTCTTTGGACACCCCTTCCTGCATGTTAGTTTGTTTCTCCTGACATCCCCATCCATCCCTCCTTCAGCTTCAACAACACTATAAAGATTTGGACTATTGGGGTTTGTGGGGATTCAGAGCATCGAGTCAATACCAGTGCTCTTGTTATGTACTTTGTTAACTGTTTGCTTGACCTGTTCTTTCTGGTTATCGTCTACTCTAGACCTACTTTGTGCTCCATGTGGTATTGTCCCTTCATTACTATCATGCTCCTTGGTATCTTCAGTTTGTTTTTCCTGCACGTTAAGGTTAGTAAAAGAAATATGATTAGTAATAGTAAGTGTACATGTTTGTTGAGTTGTGATTTGTGGTTGCTCTTTTGACATTCTGTTCTGTGGTGATGTTGGCCTCCAAACAGTCTTCTGTATTTTTTCTTCCTGTAATTTATTGTTTCTTTTTCTTGACACTTGCCATTCTTCTTCCTTCTGCTGCTCATGTTGTTTCTAAGTGTTCCCTTCCTTGGTATTTTGGTGTTGTTGCTCCTCCTGCTCCATTGCCCTGTTCTGCTTATGATCACTTCTTTGTTGCCCTTGTTCACCTTTATTCATGTGTTTCATTTCTGCTCCTAACTATGTCCTTCGTTTGAAGTCCTCATCCCTTATTTTGAAATTACAATCAACTATCATGTGACCTTGGTGTTTGCAGTATACACAGTAAGGGGAGATATTTTCGTATTCAATAGATTGCCATCTCCCTATAGAGAGATATTCCTCATCCAAACCAATCCAAATATGTCTAGGTCTATCCTTGGTAAGATCCATTTGAACTTTAACCTTGGCCATACTAGCTCTAGTTCTTTTGACATGCCTAGCATTATAATGAGCAATATTGAAACCCCCATTCAGTTGGGTCTGTAAGATGAAGCTTTTCGTGATGAGTTCAATTTTCGGCATGGTGGTACTAAATTTACCTATAAGGGTATATTTACAATCCACCGTTAATTTGTTCATGAAGTCATCCATATTATAAATCACAACAGGTTGGCCCAGTTTAGTAGTGTGTTTGGGAGGGACCAGTTCTATAGAAGTTGCATGTGTAGCATGAATTTGCCTAAATCTCGAAGCCAACGTTTGTACCACTGTATAAGGATCAGGTTCAGTACTCTGGTCCTGTTTGATTTTTTGGTTCTCATTGAGATTGCTAGGACCTTTCAGTTGGTTGGGGTGATTTGTTTGCTGACCCTTCTTATTGGAGATGGTATGTCTATCGAAGTTGCTGGAATTTTTAGGGAATTCCTTGTGATATTTATTGGGTTCAGAATTCCCTCCATTATCAGGGAGTTGAGTTTGACTATTATTATTTACACCAATTTGCTGATGGGGTTCAGTATCTCCTCTGCCCTATTCCTGAACATTCACCACAACATTCTTTTGCCCTTTTGCATTGACATTCACATGATCATCACTACTACTAAGACTAACCTCATCTCTGCAGGCATTAGAGTGAGAAGACTTACCTGCTTGTGTGTCATCTCCATTCTGATTTCTACTTTCTGAGTTGTTTTTTATTGTCTGCTGCTCCTGCATATGATCATTATCAAATTCATTAGTATAATTAATTGCTTTACCTGCTCTTTGGTGTCCACCAATGCTAGTTCTTCTATCCGTTGGTTTAACTCCAAATGTGAATTGAGATGAACTCTCAACTTCAATCACTTCCAAAGAAATAGATTGTGTATTGCCAAGTTTATCATTTAGGTGCTGACTTATTCTTGTATCTCCATGCTTTGAATTATTCTCTATTTTTTGTTGTTCCATTGCGTGTTGGTCCTATTTTTGACCATTTGGACCTGCACAATCGTGGGAACAAGTCCCCAGTTGTTCTTCTTCAGGTCTGCAGTTGAGTTCTTCAACCTCAACTTGTCTACTGGTTGCCAAATTCAGTAAACTCGCCTAAATTTCATCCTGGTTATGTTCTTGAGCTATATTGATGGTTATATTGGCATGGTGGACCTCCTCATCCATAGAATAAATTCCCCTAGCAGCGCCGCCTTCACCCTGTAGCTTTTCGGTTGCTTGCTCACCGGAATTCTTGTCGCCGGAGATTGGACGGTCCATTCTACTTGAAATTGCAGTGATATGTACCTCTTCACCAGTTGAATAAACCCCAGTGTTCAAATCGCCATGAAATTGGTGGGACAGTGGACGAATTTGACGGCGCATCTTAGATGATTTTTCGGCGAATGTCCCAGAGATCGCCTCATCAGTTCTCTCAATTGGCAAGATGGAATCACTTGATTTTTCAGTATATTGTAGCCCTTGAATAGTAGAATCATTCCCTCTAAAAAACTTTGGATGAATCAACCTATCGCGACCTGGAGAAATAATTTTTTGAATCCCGTCCAGCTCCCTTTCTGAATTCGCGATCTGCATCACCTCATTGTTTTGCAAATTTGTGGAGTTGTAGGATGAATTAGGTGTTGATTCTTGGTGGGTTATGTTTGTCTTCTCTAGGCGCCTCCGATGGCTTTGGTCCGGCGGCCTGTAAAGGCTCACCGACGGATCATGCGCCATTTCGGCTGGAGAGCTAGCCGTTGGAGCTGTAGCTGCTATGTAATTTTGAGAGAGTTCCGCTAAAGAGGGAAATTAGATAGAGAAACAAATTGAAAAATGGGGAGGCGTTAAGTTAAGTGTGTCTTAGGGTTTATGGTTTAGGCCTGTTTAGGGTTTAGGGTGTACGGTTTAGTTTTTAGGTTTAGGGTTTAGGGTTTAGGATTTAAGGTTTAGGGTTTAGATTTAGGGTTAAGGTTTAGGGCTTAGGGTTTAGGGTTTAGATTTTATGGTTTAGGGTTTATATTTAGGGTTAGGGTTATGGTTAAGGGTTTAGGGTTTAGGAATTAGGGTTCCAAGTTTTGGGTTTAGGATTTAGGGTCTAGGGTTTAAAGCTTAGGGTTTAAGGTATATCGTTTAGGGTTTAGGGTTTACGATGTATGGTTAAGGCATTTTGGGTTTCGGGTTTAAGGTTTAGAAATTAGTGTTTAGTGTCTAGTGTTTATGGTTTAGTATTTTAGGTTCCAAGGTTTAGGCTTCCATGTTCCGGGTTTAAAGTTTAGGGTTTATGGTTTATAGTTTAGGGTTTAGGGTTTAGGATTTAGAAGTTTATGGTTTAGGGTTTAGGGTTTAGCATTTAGAGTTTATGATTTAGGGTTTAGGGTTTGGGGTTTAAAACTTAGGGTTTTCGTTTAGGGTAAAGGATTAATGGTTTAGGGTTTGGGTTTAGGGTTTAGGTTCAGGGTTTAAGGTTTATGGTTTAGCATTTAGGTTTTAGGGTGTGGGGTTAGGATTTAGGATTAATGGTTTAGGGTTAAGGTTTATGCTTTATGGTTTTACAGTCTAGGGTTTTTGGTTTTAGGGTTTAGGGTTTAGGTTCTGGGTTAGGGTTTAGGGTTTAGGGTTTAGAGTTGAGGCTTCGATATTTAAGGTTTATAGTTTAAGATTTAGGGTTTAGGGTTTGAGGTTTTGGTTAGGGTTTAGGGTTTACGGTTAGAGTTTAGGGTTTAGGGTTTAGGAATAATGATTTAGGGTTTCGGGTTTAGGGTTTAGCATATTGAATTTAGGCTTTAGGGCATAGAGTTTAGGGTTTAGGTTTTAGGGATTAGGGTTTAGGGTTGTAGGTTTAGGATTTAGTATTTAGGTGTTAGGGTTGCAGGTTAGGGTTTATCGTCTATGGTTTACAATATAGGGTTTAGGGTTTAGGGAAAGGGTTTAGGGTTTAGAGTTTAGTATTTAGGGGTTGGGGTTTAGGTTTTAGCATTTAGAGTTTAGAATTTAGGGTTTAGGGTTTAGGGTTTAGTGTTTAGGTATTAGGGTTCAAGGTTTAGGATTTTGGGTTTAGGGTTAGGGTTTAGGGTTTATGGTTTAGTGTTAAGTGTTTTGGGTTTAGGTTTATGATTTTAGGGTATAGGGTTTAGGGTTTGGGGTTTGGGGTTTATAGTGTAGGATTTAGGTTTTTGGGTTTAGGGTTAACTATTTAGAGTTTTGATTGAGGGATTAGGGATTGGAGTTTACGCTTTAGGGTTTAGGGTTTAGGGTTTAGGGTTTAGGGTTAAGGGCTTAGGGTTTAGGGTTAAGAGCTTATGGTTTAGGGTTTAGGGTTTAGGGCTTGTGGTTAAGGGTTAGTTTTTAGGGATTTTTTTATAAGGTTTAGGATTTAGGGTTTAGAGTTTAGGGTTTAGTGTTGAAGGTTTAGATTTTGGATTTTAGGATTTAAGGTTTAGGGTTTAGGTTTTAGTGTTTGAGGTGTAGGATTTTGGATTTAGGGGTTTAGGGTTTAGTTGTTAAGGTTTAGGGTGTACGGTTCAGGGTTTAGAGTTTAGGGTTTTGGGTTAAGAATTTAGGATTTATGGTTTAAGGTTTAGGGTTTCTGATATAGGGTTGGGGTTTAGGGTTAGTGTTTAGGATTTAGGGTGAGAAGTTTATGGTTTAGGGTTCAGGTTTGGTTTTAGGTTTAGGTTTAGGGTTTAGGGTTTAAGTTTTTGGTTTTAGGATTAGGTTTAGGGTATAGGATTAAGGGTTTAGGATTAGAGTTTAGGGTTTAGGGTTTAGGGTTTAAGGTTTATGGTTTAGAGTTTAGGACTTAGGGTTTATGGTTAATCTTTTTTTTTGGTTAAGGGGTTTAGGGTTTAGGGTTTAGATTTTAGGGTGTACGATGTACCGTTTTAAGGTTAACAGTTTAGGTTTTATGGTTTACAGCTTAAGGTTTTGGGTTCTATGTTTAGGGTTTAGGATTTACGGTTTGGGCTTTAAGATTAGGGGTGTAGGGTTTAAGATCTAGGGTTTTGGGTTTAGGGGTTAGAGTTAAAACTTAGGGTTTAGGTCTTAGGGTTTATGTTTTAGGGTTTAGGGTTTAAGGTTTATGGTTTAGGTTTTAGGGCTTATGCTTAAGGGGTTTAGGGTTTAGGGTTTAGGGTTTATATTTTAGGGTTTATTTTTTAGGGTTTAGGGTTTATATTTTAGGGTTTATGTTTTAGGGTTTAGGGTTTAAGGTTTATGGTTTAGGTCTTATGGCTTAGGTCTTATGCTTAAGGGGTTTAGGGTTTAGGGTTTTGATATAAGGGATTTTCGTCTAGGGTTTTAGGGTTCAATATTTAAGTATTATTGTTTACGGTTTATATTTTTGGTTCCAAGTTTAGGGCTTAGGATTTCATGTTATGGGATTAGCATTAAGGGTCTAGGGTTTTGGTTCTTCGGTTTAGGGTTTAGGGTTTAGGAGTTAGAGTTTATGATTTAGGGTTTAGGGTATGGGGTTTAAAACTTAGGGTTTTCGTTTAGGGTAAAGGATTAATGGTTTATGGTTTGGGTTTAGGGTTTAGGTTTAGGGTTTAAGGTTTAGGGTTTTGCATTTAGTGTTTAGTGTTTAGGGTTTAGGGTTTAAGGTTTAGGGATCAAGTATAGGTGTTAGGGTGTGGGGTTAGGATTTAGGATTTAGGATTAATGGTTTAGGGTTAAGGTTTATGGTTTATGGTTTTTACAGTCTAGGGTTTTCGGTTTTAGAGTTTAGGGTTTAGGTTCTCTGTTAGGGTTTAGGGTTTAGGGTTTTGAGTTTAGGCTTTGGTATTTAAGGTTTAGAGTTTAAGATTTAGGGTTTAGTGTTTAAGGTTTAGGTTAGGGTTTAGGGTTTAGGGTTTAGGGTTAGAGTTTAGGGTTTAGGGTTTAGAGTTTAGGAATTATGATTTAGGGTTTAGGGTTTAGGGTTTAGGGTTTAGTATATTGAATTTAGGATTTAGGGCATAGAGTTTAGGGTTTAGGGCATAGAGTTTAGTGTTTAGATTTTAGGGATTAGGGTTTAGGGTTGTAGGTTTAGGGCTTAGGATTTAGGATTTAGGTTTTAGGGTTTCAGGTTAGGGTTTATCGTCTATTGTTTAGAGTTTAGGGTTTAGGGTTTAGGGATAGAGTTTAGGGTTTAGGGTTTAGAGTTTAGGATTTAGGGGTTGGGGTTTAGGTTTTAGCATATAGAGTTTAGGATTTAGGGTTTTGGGTTTAGGGTTTAGGGTTTAGTTTTTAGGTATTAGGGTTCAAGGTTTAGGATTTAGGGTTTAGGGTTAGGGTTTAGGGTTTATGGTTTAGGGTTAAGTGTTTTGGGTTTAGGTTTATGATTTTGGGGTATAGGGTTTAGGGTTTAGGGGTTGGGGTTTAGAGTTTTGGATTTAGGGTTTTGTGTTTAGGGTTAACTGTTTAGTGTTTTGATTGAGGGATTAGGGATTTGTGTTTACGCTTTAGGGTTCAGGGTTTAGGGTTTAGGGTTAAGGGCTTAGGGTTTAGGGTATGGGGTTTAGGGCTTGTGTTTAAGGGTTTAGTTTGTAGGGATTTTTTAATAAGGTTTAGGGTTTAGGGTTTAGAGTTTAGGGTTTAGTGTTGAAGATTTAGAGTTTAGGGTTTTGGATTTAGGGTTTAGGGTTTAGGTTTTAGTGTTTGAGGTGTAGGATTTTGGATTTAGGGGTTTAGGGTTTAGTTGTTATGGTTTAGGGTGTGTGGTTCAGGGTTTAGAGTTTAGGCTTCTGGGTTAAGAATTTAGTATTTATGGTTTAGGGTTTAGGGTTTCTGATTTAGGGTTAGGGTTTTGGGTGAGAAGTTAGGGTTTAATATTTACGGTTTAGGTTTGGTTTTAGGTTTGGGTTTAGGGTTTAGGGTTTAAGTTTTTGGTTTTAGGATTAGGTTTAGAGTTTAGGATTAAGGGTTTAGGTTTAGAGTTTAGGGTTTAGGGTTTAAGGTTTATGGTTTAGAGTTTAGGGCTTAGGGTTTATGGTTAATCTTTTTTTTTATTAAGGTGTTTAGGGTTTAGGGTTTAGAGTTTAGGGTTCAGGGTGTAGCATTTTAAGGTTAAGAGTTTAGGTTTTATGGTTTACAGTTTAAGGTTTTAGGTTCTATGTTTAGGGTTTAGGATTTACGGTTTGGGCTTTAAGATTAGGGGTTTTGCGTTTAAGGTCTAGGGTTTTGGGTTTAGGATTTAGACTTAAAACATAAGGTTTAGGTTTTAGGGTTTATGTTTTAGGATTTAGGGTTTAAGGTTTATGGTATAGGTTTTAGGGCGTAGGGCTTATGCTTAAGGGGTTTAGGGTTTAGGGTTTTGATATAAGGGATTTTGGTCTAGGGTTTTAGGGTTCAGTATTTGGGTTTTATGGTTTATGTTTAAGGTTTTAGGTTCCAAGTTTAGGGTTTAGGATTTAAGGTTATGGGATTAGCGTTAAGGGTATAGGGTTTTGTGTCTTGGGTTTAGGGTTTAGAGTTTAGGATTTAGAGTTTATGATTTAGTGTTTACGGTTTGGGGTTTAAAACTTAGGGTTTTTGTTTAGGGTAAAGGATTAATGGTTTAGGGTTTGGGTTTACGGTTTAGGTTTAGGGTTTAAGGTTTAGGGTTTAGTGTTTAGGGTTTAGGGTTTAAGGTTTAGGGTTCAAGTATAGGTTCTAGGGTGTGGGGTTAAGATTTTGGATTAATGGTTTAGGGTTAAGGGTTATGGTTTATGGTTTTACAGTCTGGGGTTTTTTGTTTTAGGGTTTAGGGTTTAGGTTCTGGGTTAGGGTTTACTGTATAGGGTTTAGAGTTTAGGCATTGGTATTTAAGGTTTAGAGTTTAAGCTTTAGGGTTTAGGGTTTGAGGTTTAGGTTAGGGTTTAGGGTTTACGGTTAGAGTTTAGGGTTTAGGGTTTAGATTTTAGGATATATGATTTAGGGTTTAGGGTTTAGGGTTTAGCATATTGAATTTAGGCTTCAGGGCATAGAGTTTAGGGTTTAGGGCATAGAGCTTAGGGTTTAGGTTTTAGGGATTAGGGTTTAGGGTTGTAGGTTTAGGTTTAGGATCTAGGATTTAGGTTTTAGGGTTTCTGGTTAGGGTTTATCGGCTATAGTTTAGAGTTTTGGGTTTAGGGTTTAGGGTTTAGGGATAGGGTTTAAGGTTTAGAGTTTAGGGTTTAGGGATTGGGGTTTAGGTTTTAGCATTTAGAGTTTAGGATTTAGGGTTTAGGGTTTAGGGTTTAGGGTTTAGTGTTTAGGTGTTAGGTTTCAAGGTTTAGGATTTAGGGTTTAGGGTTAGGGTTTAGGGTTTATGGTTTAGGGTTATGTGTTTTGGGTTTAGGTTTATGATTTTGGGTTACAGGGTGTAGGGTTTGGGGTTTACAGTTTAGGATTTAGGGTTAACTGTTTAAAGTTTTGATTGAGGGATTAGGGATTGGAGTTTACGCTTTAGGGTTTAGGGTTTAGGGTTAAGGGCTTAGGGTTTAGGGTTGAAGGTTTAGGGCTTAGTTTTTAGGGATTTTTTTTATCAAGTTTAGGTTTTAGGATTTAGAGTTTAGGGTTTAGGATTTAGGGTTTAGGGTTTAGGTTTTAGTGTTTGAGGTGTAGGATTTTGGATTTAGGGGTTTAGGGTTTAGTTGTTAAGGTTTAGGGTGTATGGTTCAGGGTTAAGATTTTAGGGTTCTTGGTTAAAAATTTAGGATTTATTGTTTAGGGTTTAGGGTTTCTGATTTGGGGTTAGGGTTTAGGGTTAGTGTTTAGGATTTAGGGTGAGAAGTTTAGGGTTTAGGTTTGGTTTTAGGTTTATGTTTAGGGTTTAGGGTTTAAGTTTTTGGTTTTAGGATTAGGTTTAGGGTTTAGGATTAGAGTTTAGGTTTTAGGGTTTAGGGTTTAAGGTTTAGGGTTTAGAGTTTAGGGCTTAGGGTTTATGGTTAATCTTTTTTTGGTTAACGGGTTTAGGGTTTAGGGTTTAGAGTTTAGGGTTTAGGGTGTAGCGGTTTAGGGTTAAGAGTTTAGGTTCTGTGGTTTACAGTTTAAGGTTTTGGGTTCTATGTTTAGGGTTTATGATTTATGGTTTGGGCTTTAAGATTAGGGGTTTAGGGTTTAAGGTCTAGGGTTTTGGGTTTAGGGTTTAGAGTTAAAACTTAGGGAAAGGTTTTAGGGTTTATGTTTTAGGGTTTAGGGTTTAAGGTTTATGGTTTAGGTTTTAGGGCTTAGGGCTTATGCTTAAGGGGTTTAGGGTTTAGGGTTTTGATATAAGGGATTTTGGTCTAGGGTTTTAGGGTTCAGTATTTAGGTTTTATGGTTTACCGTTTAAGGTTTTAGGTTCCAAGTTTAGGGTTTAGGATTTAAGGTTATGGGATTAACGTTAAGGGTCTAGGGTTTTGGGTCTTGGGCTTACGGTTTACGGTTTAGGGCATAGGGTTTAGGCTTTAGGGTTTAGAGGTTAGGATTTAGGGTTTAGGATTTAGGGTTTAGGTTTAGGGTTTAGGATTAATGGTTTTGGGCTAAGGTTTAGGTTTTAGAGGTTAGAGTTTAGGGTTTAGGGTTTAGGGTTTAGGGTTCAAAGTTTATAGTTTAGTATTTAGGGTTTTGTGTTGAACGTTTAGGACTTAGGGTATAAAGTTTAAGGTTTAATGTTAAGTGTTTAGGATTTAGGTTTTAGGTATTAGGTCTTCATGTTGTAGGTATATGGTTTTGAGTTTAGGATTTAGAGGTTAGGTTTTAGGGTTCCGAATTTAGGTTTTAGGAATCAGGGTTAAGGTTAAGGGTCTACGGTTTAGGGCTTAGGCTTTGAGGTTTACGTTTTAGGGTTTAGGGTTTAGGATTTAGGGTTTAGGGTTTAGGGTCTAGTTTTAAGTTTTAGGGTTTAGGATTTAGGGATTAGGGTTTAGAGTTTAGTATTTAGGGTTTAGGCTTGAGGGTTTTGGTTTATGGTTTAGAGTTTAGGGTGTAGAGTTTATGGTTTAGGGTATAGAGTTTAGGGTGTATGGTTCGAAGTTTATTGTTTAAGATTTTGGGTTCTAGGTTTAGGGTTTAGGGTTAAGTGTTTAGTGTTTAGGCTTTAGGGATTAGGGTCTAAGTTTAGTCTAGGGTTTAGGGTTTAGTGTTTAGGTTTTAGGGTTCAGGGTATAAGTGTAGGGTTTAGAGTTTAAGGTTTAGTGTATAGGTTTTAGGGTTCAGGGTGTAAGTGTAGGGTTTAGGGTTTACAATGTATGGTTTAGGCTTTAGGGTTTAGCGTTTAGTGTTAAGGGTTTAGGGACCATTTTGGGTTTAGAATTTATAGTTTAGAGTTTAGGTTATAGGGTTTTTTTTTTAACAACCCTTGTGGGGGTGGGGGGCGGGGAGGGTCAGGGGCATAGCAACACCCCCAGGCATTATCATAAATAAAACAAAAATAGTACAAAGAGGGGGTCATAAACCTTACCTCTAGTCCTATGGTGGTTCAGAGTAGTCCTTCCTATTAAGAAAGGTCCACTCTTCCTCATACTAGAAAGAAGAAACCTAATATCTAAGCTTCTAAAAGAGAGGACTCCTCTCGATACAAAGAAACTAAGTAACATAAATTAGGTAGACTCTCCCCTTAGATAAGTAAGACAAGAATAAAAAAAAGGGAGACTCTCCCCTTACAAAGAAAAACCTGGAAGAGAAAAACCTAACCAGGAAATCCTATCAGAATAGGGTCAATATTAGGGATGTCTCTTAATTATTTTTAGTCTCTTTCTTCTGAAGGTTGGCATGTCAAGTTTTTCTAGAATGGAACTTCCTTTTTCTAGTGTAGGAAGTTATTCCTTGATGTAGAAATGTTGGATGATATCTGAAGTATGGCTGAATTTGGAAATATGATCAGCCGTGTTGTTTGCCTCTCTATACATGTGTGTGCATTTGAACTGCTCCAATTGCTAGACTAGTATTTGTAATTCTATGATGTATTGTTGTAGATTCCAGGGGAGTGTGAGCTTTTTTGAAATCCATTTAATGACCAGTTCAGAATCGACTTCCAGGTGTATTTTTTTATAGCCATGTTGGATGCACCTGAAGATAACATAGCTAGCATCTTGGAGCTCAGTTTGGTTGTTGGTACCAGTTCCTAACGGTATAGAAAATGCATAAATCATCCTCCCTGATGGTCTCTCAAGATTCCCCCTCCACCAATATTTCCAGGATTACTAAGTGCACTACCATCCGTATTAAGTTTAAGCAAAGGTTGACTAGGTTTCTTCCATTTCACAATTCGTAGCATAGTCTCTTGCCTGCAATTCTCCACCATTCTGAAAAAATCATTCCAATTATTGGCCCATTGGATGTAAGGAAATGCAGTGTTGAGAAGATGAGTAGTGTCTTTAAAAATTAAATACTTTACTCTAGCTGTATTGGACTGTTTTGAACCATATTTTGCAGCACACCTATTTTTCCATAGGTTCCAGATAATGATCAAATAAAGTAGCTGATTCAATAAGTTTTGTACTTCACTTTTGTGTTCCTGTCTCCACCATCGCAGCAGCAGCATGTTAATAGGGATGTGATCATGTTGTATACCTGCAACTGTATAGAAAGAACTCCATATATTGTTAGCAAAGTGGCCAGTTATAAAAATGTGATCTACATTGTCTTCTCCAGGTCTGTAGCAGCAGGAGCAGTGAGCAGCCTCCTTTCCAAAGCTGGTAAGTTTCTCATTAGTGGGAAGTTTGCTCCTTAAGGCCCTCCAAACTAAAAATGAAGTCTTGAAAGGAAGGTGTCTATGCCAGATGCCTTTGTTGATGATGTTCTTAATGCCTTTATATCTAATTAGTTCCCAAGCTGAGGAGCAAGAAAACAAGCCATCCACAGTGAGTTTCTAGATTGCCTCATCTGGGACTTGTTCTTGATAATGAATGGGAAAACTCAAGATTTTTGGAATCAATAGAGGGGGCACCCATTGTCTCACCATAGTATCATTCCAGTTTCCACCTACCAGAAATTGAGAGATTGTGGTGGTGTTAAGACTAGTAATATGAGTGCAATATGAGGCTAGGGGACCCTCTCCTAACCAATCATCCCACCAAAAATAATTATTACCTGAATTGATCTTCCATTTGATTTGAGCCTCAAAAATGCCTTTATTTTTCACCATAAAATTCCAGACCAAGGATTGCCCTGTATCAAGCTTTTTGGCCACCGGGTGAGCCCTTTGGCAGTATTTAGCCCTCAGAAACTGCCCCCATAAGGTTTGTTTACTTCTGAAAATCCACCATTGCTTGAATTAAAGAGAGGTGCATACATCTTCAACCTTTCTTACTCCAATACCTCCTTCATCACAAGGTAGACTCAATTTATCCCAAGAAGCCCAATGATATGTCCTTTTTTTCCTTATCACAGCCCCAAAAGAAATCAGCTATAGCTCTCTTCATATATCTGATAGTACTTTTTGGAGGAGAAGTAGCTGACATTGTATGAATGGGGATTGATTGGAGGACATGTTTTACCATCGTAACTTTGCCCCCAAAGCTTAACATTATAGATTGCCATCCAAAAATTTTCTTTGTAATTTTAGCCACTAAATCAGAGTAATAAATGATTATCTGCCCTCCAATGTATAAAGGACAACCGAGGAAACTAATAAGACTTGCTTTCTGAAAAAACTAGTGACTTCTCTGATCATTGCAATGTTATCTTGAGGAGTATTCTCTGGAACCATCAAGTGACTCTTTTCCTTGTTTATTAGTTGGTCAGACACTGTCTCATAAGTGGAAAGAGTCTTCATGATCATCTGGAGGGTATCCCTGGTAGTGAAGGAGAAAATGATGATATCGTCTGCAAAACTTAGATGTTTAATTTGAGGTCCCCTGATCTCCATTTGAAAATTTATGTAGCTCTGATGGTGATGAAGCATGTTGAGCATCCTAGAGAGTACCTCAGCTCCTATAATAAATAGGGATGGGGATAAAGGATTCCCCTATTTGAGCGCTCTGGTGGAATGAAAGAAGCCATGTCTAGCATCATTAATTATGACAGAATATTAATTGTTGCTCATAGTTCTCCATACTAGATAAATAAACATCTCTCCAAAACCCATTCTTCTTAGAACTACACAAGTATAAGTCTAAGAAACTATATCTTATGCCTTGGTCATGTCTAATTTAATTACCACATTGTCACCTTCATAGGGTCTTTTAATACCATGAGTGATTTCCTAACCAAGCATAATATTCTCAGAAATGCTCCGACCCTTAACAAAACCAGATTGGTTTTCTGAAATAAACTGAGGTAGAATAGGGGCTAATCTGAGACGTAAGAGCTTGGAAATAATTTTACTGGAGAAATTACTCAAGCTGATGGGTCTGAACTCAATGAACTTGTTGGGGTGCTCAACTTTAGGAAGTAGTACCAGGCAAGCATGAAAAATGAACTTAGGCATAGTATATCCACAGAAGAAATACTGGACAGCACTCAATACATCTTCTTTGATAATTTCCCAGCAATGTTGATAGAATTTTCCTCCCAAACCATTCGAACCAGCTACAGAATTGCGATTCATGGAAAACACACTTGAGTCACTTCTTCCAGGTTTGGCATTTGTTGGAGTGTCTGATTTTGTTCTGGTGTTACCATTCTAGGGATGCAATTAAGAATTTCTTCCCTGATCCTATCTTCATGGCCTAAAAACATGTTTTGGAAGTAATCACAGGCTTACATAGCAATGTTTTCATCTCTTTGTACCCAGATAACTTTAGCAGTACAAATTTTGTGGTTGAATAGCTTTCTCCCCCTAACCCTCATTATTTAGTGGAAATACTTAGAATTAGTATCTCCTTCCTTGAACCATCGGAATTGAGTTTTCTGCTTGCGGATGGAAGCTTCCAGTTTAAGATACTTGATGTATTGAGCATGGATAAGATGAAGTTTGGTTCTGTTTTCTTTGGTGTTGTGTTGTATAACATCTTCTTCTGCAACTTTGAGTTGCTCCTCAAAATTAACAACACTAGAGAATATATTGCCATATTCCTTCTTGGACCAAATACTCAAAGTGGAAGTTAGTATTTTCATCTTCTGATGTACTTTCCACATAGGATTCCCAAAAATTTCCTTCTGCCAGCATCCTTTAACTGTATCTAAAAACTTCTCATTATCAGTCCAATAGTAAAGGAATTTAAAATACTTGATTGTGTGCTCCAGTCTGACTTCAATTTCCATGAATAATGGACAGTGATCATACCCAACAGAAGGTAGCTGAGTAATGGTAGTTTGGGGGATGATCTCCAGCTACTTATCATTAACCATTTGTCTGTCCAGCCTTTTCCACACTCTAGCCTCTTTTGCCCTCTGATTACACCAAGTATAATGCTGATCACTATACCCAATATCAATTATCCCACTTGCCTCAATAATACTAATAAAATCTAGACTTTTGTTCATGTTGTAAGGTATACCCCCATACTTTTCCTCAGTAGAAGTAATAACATTGAAATCCCCTATGGTACACCAAGGGTTGTCCCTGTTAGAAAAATGGAACAATCTGTCCCATAGAGGTCTTCTCAGATGCTCCTTGCATTTGACATAAATGCAAGAAACCAAAAACATTTCTTTATGATCCACATGTTGCATAGAACAAGTGATATGTTGATCATGCACTTCCATTACCTCACCTTCAATGTCATTGGTCCAAAAAAGCCTAATTTTGCCATAGATAATAAAAGTTTGTATTAGTTGATCCGAGAGTTGTGTGCAAAAGGTTCAAGAATAGCTGTCATAGAAAGATTCAGCATTTTCTTGAGATTTTGGAGTCTTTCCAAAGAACCTTGGGTGTTGATGCTCCTAGCATTCCAACATATTGTACTAATCATTATAAATCTTTGCTTTTGGACTAGTGTAAAGTCTGCTAGAGTTAGCAGATGTGCTAATAGATGTTGATTTAATGAGTTGTCTGACTTGTTTTCTACCCCTTGGAGATAAGCCTTGCAGATCTGTCACCTCTGGAATCTCTGCTTAGAATTCACTTCGAAAAGTGGACCCAAAAGCCTTGATCAAATGAGCACTGGTTTCATCCCATTCCTCATCATCATCAGTTTAATTGAGAGATTAAGTGTCCTCATGAAATTCATCCTCTGAATTTATCACATCATAGTCTGATTATTGCCTATTTTTTTCTTGGTTTTCAACCTCTTTATGTTGTTTTCTCTTGATAGCCTTTCTTTTTTTCTTGCTCAATTTACCCCTGGATTTGTTATTGGATAATTTCCTTGGAGATTTCTTGTTGTGCTGCTGGTGTTGTTTCTCTAAACTAGTCTGATTACACTCATCTTTCTGTTTGTTACCAAGAGTATTCTTACCCTCATTACCTCTTGAGCCGTGCTGTTTCTGACCATTATCCCTGTCAACATGCGAACCTGGTTCTACTTGAAACTGACCAGTATCATCATCTTGCTAAGGTTCCAAATTTTCTGTAGTCAACAACCTTGGTTCTTCCTGTAACTGCCTAGTATCATCTCCTTTCATTGGGTTGTGCTGTTTCTGATTATTCTCATTATTATGTGTTGAAATAATGGTGGCAGGGGCTCTATAGTCCAACCTATTATCAGTGTAGTCAACCTCATGCAGAACATGAGTCGAATTCCCCCTTTTGGATACTCATTCCTACAAGTTAATAGGTTTCTCCTTACACCCCCATATCCATCCCTCCTTCAGCTTCATTAACATACATAACAGTGTTCATCAAACTTAAAGTGAGGTGCTGGGTTATAGGGGTAACAGAATCGATACATGCGCTTTACTGGTTGCACCATGTTCCTTGTGCATACTTGCTTTATTGTTAAGGTTTAAGGATGGTGAGTCTTTTTATGACCCTTGTGGTGCTTGTATCCCTTAGTCTAAGATTTTGTTATTGGTGCAATCTACAACATTGCCTATGCCTTGCTGGTCCTGCATTTCTAAATTAATATAGTTATTATGAATAGAGATAGTAGGAGTTATACTTGATGTTGCTGGTGCCTTTTGCATAATATCCTTGGTGCTTTTGTGTGGAGGTGAGACAGGTCTCCATGTAGTCTTGGGGTGAGCCTGATCTTGATTTTTGTTTTGCTTCCTTTTCTGAATATGACATTGCTCTTCTTGAACTAATTTTTCTTTCTCTGGTGTGTCTGCAATTTGGTAACGACTGTCTGTTGTTGGCTTGTATGATGGGTCACTAACAGTTGTTGATCTTGTGCCTTAGTATTTGTCTCTGTTTTGTCCTTGTCTTGTATTTGTATAACTGTAGTATCTCCTTTCTCTAGGTCACCCTTAATCTTGTTTTATTTTTAAGCTTCATTTTCTCTCATCTTTCTGATGTCCTTCATGTTTACAGTACATGGAGTAATTTGGGATCCCCTCATATTGCACCTTTTGCCATCTTCCTTTATTGGGGTCTGAATTGTTGAATCCCACTCAAACATGAGGTGGTCTTGGCTTGGTGAGATCGATTTGGATCTTCACTATGGCAATGTTGCCTCTAGTCTTTTGACAAGTGGGAAAATCAAGGTATAACACTATACCAATGGAACTCAGAACAGTCGTCAAGAGGACTTTGTTGTAACAGTGCCATGGAAGTTCAGGCACTACTACCCATATAGGAACTATAGGTGTTTCTTCCTCAGGGGTAAATTCAGGAGTCCAAGTTTGTATTCACATTAGTTGGCCATCTATGCTCATTCTTTGTTTAGTCTAGACAATAACATAATCAAACTCAATATCCAAATGGATATAAACATGTAGAGTTATAATGAGATATTTTCACCCCATGTAGCTGAGTCTGAAGTATGAAGCTTTTCCTAATCACCTCTATTTTGGGAATGGTATTGGTAAATTTACCCACTAGAGTGTACTTGCAGCTCTCAGCCAGCTTGATATTGTAATCATATTCTTTAATAACATAGCCAGTAATCCTTGTGTATTGGTGTGAATATGAATATTCAATTTAATAGGGGTTTCAGCCTTAGATTGATTATATCTAAGTTTAGCAGTAAACGATTGAATTATAGTAAAAGGACTACGTTCAGGGGTATTGTCCAACTTAGTCTTATTATGAGCTTGAGGATGATGTTGATTGTTTTGTTGTCCCTCGCTACCTTGAGTACAAGTATAGTGATCCTGACTTGCAACATTTTTATTTTTCTGAAGATTAGGATCATACCTTGCATAATTGTTGGAAATCCTAGGAAAATTTTGTTGATAATGCATGTTGGCCCTTTCCTTGATATTTTGAGTTGCATCAGTCGAACCATGTTTAGTGATGGCCTTACTTTGATATTTTTGACTATCCTTTCCTTCATGAGCTTGGTTATCAATCTGTTTTGACAATTCACCCTTCCTACTGATTTGTCCATTCGTTTCACTATGTGTGTGCCCTGTTTGCATAGATCCTTGAGTTTATTGCCCTTGGTCGAGTTGTCCATTCCTTTGTTGTTGCTTATCATTGTTCTTTTCTGCTATTTTGTTCTGATCTGGAATGCCCTGTAGCTCTATGTTTTATTCCTGCTACCCTTGACCTGATTCTGTAGCCTTTTTTTTGTTGATCCTTATCAGGTTCTTCAGCCCCATTGTCATGTGTTGCTGTAACCTGCATTGCATCAGATGAAATAGGTGAAGTTAAAATCCTAGAATTACCTGCAATACCAAAGGAAAAGTTGGAAGCATGTGCCTCATTAGATTGATTTGTGTCTTGTTGTTTTCTCAAATTATGTGTCTCCATTGTAGCATCTTCCTCCTCAATGTGCTGAGTTGCCTGGACTTTCCTTCTGTTCAAAGTCACTGGATCATCAGTTAAGATATCCATTGATTGCCTTGAATTTATGTTTCTGTTGAGTCCTTCATTGATACTATTGGATATGTCTGAAAGATGGATGTCTATGAGAGGAGAATTAATTCCTTTAGCTTAATTTTCATGAACTCCGGCGAGTTGACCTCGAGTTTCGCTGAAATCCTCCCCGCCGATGATTCCACCATCCATTTCACTTGAAATTTCAGTGAGATGAACCTCTAGTTGTGGGGAGTAATACCCAGTAGTTGAATCTGTAAGAACTTGGCTAGAAGAGCTCGGAATTTGCGAGCGCACTTCTGGCAATCTACTTGCGATTCTCTCCAAAATTGCCTCGCGAGATCTCTCAATTGGGACGGTAGAATCAATTGGATTTTTGGTCGAAGATAGATCGTTATTAGGAGGTTTCATAACAGTGCTCAATTTTCCATGAATAAAAACATTGACTTCTAGGGAACTAAATTTACGATTTCTTTCCAGCTCTCTCTCCAAAATCGTAGTGTTGATCGCTTCAATATTTTGCGAATTTGAGGAGCTATGGGATGAATTATGGAGCGTGGTTTGTTGGGTTTTATTGCTCTTGCCATGGTTCTCTGGTTGGTCTTTGTCCGGTGACCAGGAGAACACTACCGGTGGCTCACGCGCCATTTTGGCAGTGCGCGTATCAGGTCAGAATATAGTTGTCATTGGCAGAATTTTGGAGCACCTTTTTTAGATAGAGAATTTAGAGAGAGAAAAAATTCTTGAAATGAGGATGCCATGGTTTTAGGCTTTAGGGTATAGGTTTAGGGATTAGGGTTTAGGGTTTATCATTGAGGGTTTAGGGTTTGGGTTTATGGTTTAAGTTTAGGTGTAGGGTTTGGGATTAATGGTTTATGGTTAGGGTTTAGGGTATAGGGTATAGGGCTTAAGGTTTAGGGTTTAGGGTTTAGATTTTAGGATTTAGGGTATAGGGTTATGGTTGAATGCTTTAGGGTTTAGGGTTTAGGGTTTATGTTTCAAAGTTTATGGTTTACGGTTTAGGTTTATGGTTTCATGTTCAGCATTTAGGTCTTAGGGTTTAGAGTTTAGGGTTTAGGGTTTAGGGTTCAAGAGTAATAGTTTAGGGTTTAGGGTTATTTTTTAGGGTTTAGAGTTTAGTGTTTATGGTTTAGGGTTTACCATTTAGAGTTTAGAGTTTAAAATTTAGGGTTTAGGGTTTAGGGTATAGGTTTAGTGATTAGGGTTTAGTGTTTAGAATTTAGGGTTAAGAGTTTAGGGTTTGGGTTTATGGTTTAGGGTTTAGGTTTAGGGTTTAGGATTAATGGTTTAGGGTTAGGTTTTAGGGTTTATGTTTTAGACTTTATGATTTAGGGTTTAGGGTGTATGGTTTAGGTTAAATGATTTAGGGTTAGGGTTTAAGGTTTAAGGTTTAGGGTTCAAAGTTTATGGTTTAGGGTATAGGATTTATGGTTCCATGTTTAGTGTTTAGGGTTTAGGGTTGAGGGTTAAGGTTTAAGGTTTACGGTTTAGGGTGTATGAGTATAGAGTTTAGGATTTAGGGTTTCGGGTTTATGGTTTAGGGTTGGGGTTTTGGGATTAGAGTTTAGGGTTTAAGGTTTAGTTATTAGAATTTAGGGTTTAGGGTTTTGGTGTAGGGTATAGGGTTGAGGATTTAGGGTTTAGCATTTACTGTTTAGGGTTTAGGGTATAGGGTTTAGGGTTGAGAGTTTAGGATTTAGGATTTAGGATTTAGGATTTAGGGTTTAGGGTTTCGGGTTTCGGTTTAGGGATAAGGGTTTAATGTTTAGCATTTAGGGTTAGGGTTTTGGTTTTATGGTTTAGGGTTTAGAGTTTAGAGTTTAGTGTTTGTGGTTTATGGTTTAGGGTTTAGGGTATAGGGTTTGGGGTTTTGGGTTCAGGGTTTCGGGTTTACTGTTTAGGGTTCTGGGTTTTGGGTTTAGAGTTTAGGGGTTAGGTTTTAGGGTTTAGAGTTTAGGGTTTATTTTTTATTGTTTATGGCTTTGGGTTTAGTGTTTAGGGTTTAGGGTTTAGGGTATATGGATTCTTGTTTAGGATTTAGGGTTAAAGATTTATGGTTTAGCGTTAGGGTTTCAGGTTTATGGTTTAGGGTTTAGGGTTTAGGGTATTGGGATAGGGTTTAGGATTAGGGTTTAGGATTTAGAGTTTTGGATTTAGGGTTTAGGGTTTAGGTTTTAGGGTTTAGATTTTATAATTTAGGGTTTAGGATTTAGTGTTTAGGCTAGGGTTTAGAGTTTGGATTTAGGGTGTAGGGTTTAGGTTTAGGTTTAGGGTTTAGGATTTAAGGATAAGAGTTTAGGATTTAAGTTTTAGGGTTTATGATTTAGGTTAAGGTTTAGGGTTTAGGTTTTAGGGTGAGGGTTTAGGGTTTATGGTTTAGGGTTAGGGTTTAGATTTTAGAGTTTAGGATTATGGTTTAGGGTTTATATTTAGAATTAGGGTTTAGAGTTTAGGGTTTATGGTTTAGTTTTTGTGTTTAAGGCTTAGGGTTGTAGGTTTAGGGGTTAGGGTTTAGGGTTGAGGATTTAGGTTTTAAGGTTTAGGGTTAGGGTTTACAGTCTTAGGTTTAGGGTTTAGGGTTTAGGGTTAGGGTTTAGGATTTAGTGTTTAGAATTTACTGTTTAGTGTTTAGAGTTTTTTTTTATTATTATTTTAACGACCCTTGGAGAGCTCAAGGGTTTAGCAACTCCCCCAACCCTTAACATAGATAAAATTCAAAAAATTACAAGGAGGGGGACTTAAACCTAACCTCCGATCATATGGTGCTTCAGGAGTTGAATTACCTACTAAGGTTAGTCAACTCATCCCCATACTAAGAAGGTAAACCTAGAACTAAGCACCTAAATAGAGGACTCCTCTCAGTACAAAGATACTTAGAAAACATAAATAAGGGAGACTCTCCCCTTACAAGGAAAGACTTAAAGACATTAGAACCTATTCAAACCAGCTATACCTAACTAAGACATAGTCCAGTTAAAAAAGATATTGACAAAAAACAGAAGAAAATAAAGTCACGGAGGTTTCTTAATCCTTTTCAACTTTTTCCTTCTGAAACTTTGAACTCCCATTTTTTCCAGAATATAACTACCTCTTGCTGCATTTGGCAACTGGTTGTAAGTGTAATAATGTTGAATGATATCCTGTCTGTGACTTTGTTTGGAGAGGAAATCTGTTGTACTGTTGGTCTCTCTATGTATGAACACATTGGAAGAATTCACATTAATTAACGAGGATTTGGAGCTACTGTACACACCTTTGAATCCTCCAAGGGGTAATAGAAATTTGCAATAACCACCTAGTTAAGAAGTATGAATCCACTACGAGAATAATGTTGTTGTACCCATGTTGGATGCACCGGTTTAGACCATAGCTGGCTACCTGGACTTCTGCCTGGTTATTGGTCTCTTCATCGAGAGGTATAGCAAATGCATAAATAATATCTCCTTGTTCATCTCTCAGAATCCCCCCTCTCCAATCTTCTCGGGATTGTGCAACGAACTACCATCAATATTTAGTTTATATCTATTAGGAGGGAGTGTTTTTTATATTACTAAACTGACTTAACATCATGCTTACAACTTTCAATTATGTCGACCACATCTGGCCATTTTAGAGGCCACTGGATGTATGGAAAAATAGAGTTGAGTAGATAAAGGATGTCTTTAAGGACCATGAACTTTACTCTGCTGATGCTGGATTTCTTATCCCCATACTTAGCTGAGCATCTATTCTTCCACAAGTTCCAACAAACCACTATGGGAAGTGTCTGAATAAGGGTCTTGTGAGCTTCGTTTTTTGCTTTGATATCACACCAATTTAATAACCTGCTGCTCAATGAGGTCTGTTGGAAAGTAACATCCATAGTATTTGAAAAGAATTTCCAGATATGAGCTGCAAAATGTCCTTGTTGAAGATGTGATCCACATCATCCCACCCTTGTTTAATACAGCATAAACACTTCACACGCTCCACCCTAAAGGTTGCAAGATTTTCATTCGTTGGTAATTTATTTCTTAATGCTCTCGATAAGAGAAAAGACATCTTGAAGGGTATATTCTTTGGCCAAATCTGGGAGTTGATCACTTCAGTATTCTTCCTATGTCTGGAACTTTCCCGTGCTGAAGCACATGAGAAAATTCCAGAAGTAGTAGGCTTCCAAACGACTGTGTCTTTCACTCCTTGTTGCTATTAAAAATTAGTGCTCAAAACGTGAGGAATGAGCAGTGGTGGAACCTGATGTATCAACTTTCTTTCATTTCATTTTCCATTGATAAGAAAGTGAGCAATAGTGGCATTATTAAGGCTGGAAATACTAGTGGTATAATTAGCTAGAGCACCCATCCCTAGCCAATCATCCCACCAATAAGAGCAACTTCCAGAGTTAATTTTCCAGGTGATGTGATCCTCCACTTTGTTCTTATTCTTTATCATATATCTCCACACTAGAGATTGACCAGTATCCACCTTCTTTGCCATTGGGTTGGCTCTCTGGCAATACTTGGATTTAAGGAACTGACCCCATAGTTAAAATTTAACCCTGAAATTCCACCATTGTTTATATTGTAGAGAAGTGCATATATCTGTGAGCCTTCTGATCCCCACTCCTCCTTCTGCACAAGGCAAGCTCATGATTTCCAGTGATGCCCAATGATACTTCTTCCTCTTGTCCTGTTCTCTGCCCCAGAAAAAATCTGCAATGATAGACTCTATGTATTTGATAGTAGTACTGGGAGGTGAGACTGCAACCATTGTGTGGATAGGTATGGACTGCAAAGCATGCTTTATCAGAGTGATTTTGCCTCCAAAGTTGAGAAGTCTTGCCTGCCATCCACAAATCATTTTGGAGACTTTCTCAACTAGTTTTGAGTAATATATGATCCTTTGTGTACCAATATAGAGAGGACATCCAAGGTAGGTGATTGGACTGTCCTTCTGTGAAAAACCAGTGACCTCCTGAATGTTGTTGATGATGTCTTGGGAGGTGTTAACTGGAACCATAAAATGGCTCTTCTCTTTGTTAATAAGCTGATCAGATGTATGTTCATATTCCTCCAAAGTGTTCATGATGAGCTTCATAGAGTGTTTATCAGTTGAAGTAAAAATAATCACATCATCTGCAAAACTTAAGTGGTTAATCTAGGGACCTTTGGGCTCCATGCTAAAACCTCTGTACATAGGATGCTGATGAATAAGGTTAAGCATTCTTGAAAGAACCTCCACACCTAAATTAAATAAGGTCGGAGATAAAGGATCACCTTGCTTAAGGCCTCTAGTTGAATGAAAGAAACCATGTCTGTGGCCATTAATAATGACTAAATACCAATTGTTGCTCAGGATTCTCCAAACCATGTCAATGAAGAACTCCCCAAAGCCAAATCTCCTCAACACCAAACAAGTAAATGACCAAGACACTCTATCATATGCCTTGGTCATGTCCAGTTTGACCACAACATTGTCTCCCACTTTGGGTCTCTTAATGCCATGGGTGATTTCTTGTGCAAGCATGATGTTTTCTGTAATGCTCCTCCCCTTTACGAACCTCGATTGATTATCTGAGATGAGGAGTGGAATAACATCTGCCAGTCTCATGCTTAGGAGTTTGGAGATGATCTTATTTGAGAAGTTGTTGAGACTACTATGCTAGAGATTAGTGAATCTGTTTGGCTGTTCGGTTTTGGGAAGTAGAACTAAGCATTCATGTGACATAAACTTAGGCATAATGTGACCACAAAAGAAGGATTGTGCAACTTCTAATAGATCTTCTTTAATGATGTTCCAGCTTGCTTGGTAGAACTTGCCCCCTATACCATCTGGACCTGGTGCTGAGTTTGGGTTCATAGCAAACACCACCTATCTTAGTTCCTTTAATGTGGGCATTTCTTGCAGCTTCTGGTTCTATTCAGGAGTAACTAAGGTAGGCAAGTGTTGAAGAATTCTTTCAACTATTCTGCAATTTTGACCAGTAAACATCCTTTGAAAGTATTCACAAGCTGCTTGTGCAATCTAATCATCACCTTGTATACAGACATAATTGTTTGTACATATTTTATGCAGAAATAATCTTCTTCTTCTTCCCCTCATCAAAGCATGAAAATATTTGGTGCTGGCATCCCCTTCCTTAAACCATTGAAGTTGAGTCTTCTGTTTAAGAATAGATTCCTCCAGCTTGAAATATCTAATATAATTGGCATTAATAAGGTATAGCTGATGTCTAAGAGCTTTTGTGTTATTGGTAAGAATTTCCTCCCCAGCTTTCCTAATAGTCTCTTCAAACTCCTTCACTTTAGCATAGATATTTCCATACTCTCTCTTTGACCAGTTACTGAGGGTGGAGGTTAACCTCTTCATTTTCTGATGCAATTGCCACATAGGGTTACGAGTGACCTCCCTATCCAAGCACTTTTGAACAGTCTCCATAATGCTATCATTGTCAACCCAACAATGTAAGAACTTGAAATACTTGATATGACTTTCATTTTTTCTAACTATTTCCAGTAGAAGGGGACTGTGATCAGAGCCAATAGAGGAAAGGTGTTCAATATTAGTTTGAAACATAACCTTTAGCCAATGAGCTATCTAACCTCTTCCATACTCTAGCATGTGCAGCCCTTTGATTACACCATGTGAATGGACTCCCTGTATACCGAAGATCAATCAGGCCGTAAGCCTCTATCACACCTATAAACTCAAAGCTCGTGTTGATGCTGTAAGGCATTCCCCCAAGGTTCTCCTATGTATTTATTATAACATTAAAGTCTCCAATGGTACAACAAGAGATATCCCTGCTAGCATAGTGCAGTAACCTATCCCACAGAGGCCTCCTTTCTGTTCTTTATATTTAGCATAGAAAAAGGACACCATGAACCTCTCAGCGAGATCAAAGTGCTTGAATTCTTCTGTGATATGCTGCTCACTATTCTCATAAATATTACCAGTGATTTCATTAGACCAAAAAAGCCAGATCTTCCCATTAGGATTACTGATAGCATGGTCCATTTGAAATTGAATTCTCACAATATTGAGTTGAGAAGTGTCTGCAAAGGGTTCAAGGATAGCAATCCTAGACAATTGATGCATATTCTTGAGTGTTTGAATTCTCTCCAAAGAACTTTGGGTGTTGACACTCCTAGCATTCCAACAAATGGCCTAAATCATTAAAAACCTTTAGATTTGGACCTTGTGATGGGCCAGCTATAAGTAGTAGAAGTACTGATGGTAGCCTGCTATTTGGTTTGTCTGCTTTGTTTCCTACCTCTTCGGGATAGACCTTGGTGTTCTGTGAGTTCCTGAACCTCTTCGGGTCATTCATCATGAAAGGTGGATCCAAAAGCTCAAATTAGATTATTACTAGTCTCTTATTCCTCTTCATCATATTCATCAATGGACTTATTGTCCGGATCCAGCTCATCTTCTTAATTTAGAGTCCCATAATCATCCTGTATTAGCCTACCCTTCTTGACCCTGTTTACAATATGTTACTCTGATTGTTGGCCCTTATCTGGTAGACCTTGTTCCTACTCTTAACCTTTTTGCTGCCTCTTTTTTATAGCCTCTATTTTCTTTTTGCTCACCCTTTCTCCTGATTTATTATTGGGCCTGGCTTTCTGCTTTCCTGTTTCAGTATTCATACCATTTTCCTCCTGAATTTCCTATTGTCCAGCTTTCTCTTGATTTGATATAGGGGTAGCATGGGCTCTAGAGTCAATCTTATGGTCTTTATCCACAACCTCGTGCAGAAAATGAGTCAATTCCCTCCCCCCTTTGGACACCCCTTCCTGCAGATTATTGTGTATCTCTTGTACCCTCCCTTTCATACCTCCAACAGCTTTCTCAACAACATTAATAACAACATTATCAAGGGGTTTAGGGGATGTGATTATAGAGTCAATACCTGTGGTTTTTTATTTTTTGTGGCTGTAGCATGATCTTTTTGCAGAATTATTTTATTATGAGAATTTAATAAGGATGAGTTATTGTTTGACCCTTGTATTGAAAGCTTTCCTTGACCTGATGTCGTGTTGTTGTTACCTTCCTCAACATTGTTTGTATCTTGTTGTTCCTACATTTCTAAGTTAGTATAATTATTATGAGTATAAATTGTAGATGATATACCTGATATTGTTGGCTCCAGTTGTTTGTTGTCCTTAGTGCTTTTGTGTTGGGGTGAAACAGGTCTCCAAGCAGTCTTGGGGTGGGATTATTCTTGATTTCTATTTTGCTTCTTTGAGAGTTTATCGGTGTTCTTCTTCGTTACCTATCTCTTGTTCCTGTTGAGTTTGTAAATGGGAAGTTGATGGTTGTTGTTGGCTTGTAGGATGGTTTTTTTCTTAAACTTGTCTTTTAGTCTCGTCAAGTCTGTAATCTCTCCTTAGAGTCAGTTGTTGCTGAGTTTGTGAACTTATAATTGTCTCAGATTTCCCATTGTCCTGTACCTGCATGGTTTTAGTGCCTTATTTCTCTTGTTCACCCTTAGTTTTGTTTTTTTTTTCAAATTCCATTTGTTTCCTCCTTTTGACATCTTCATCTCTTCTCTTGATAGTATAGACATTATCCACATGCCATTGGTATTTACAGTATATACAATAGTCAGGGATTCCTTCGTATTGAATTTTTTGCCACCTCCATTTGTTGGGATCAAAATTCTTAAATCCCATCCAAACATGAAGAGGTCTTTCTTTGGTAAGATCAATTTGGATCTTCACCCTGGCCATGTTGCCTCTAGTCTTTTTTGGAGGTTGGTGAATCAAGGTACAATTCCATGCCAATGGAACTCAAAACAGTCATCAAGAGGACCTTATTGTAGCAGTGCCATGGGAGTTCAGGTAACGCTACCCATATAGGAACTATAGGGGTCTCTTCTTCAGGTGTAAATTCAGGAGTCTATGCTTGAATTCTCATTAATTGACCTTCAATACTCATCCTTTGTTTAGTCCAAACCGTAACATAATCAAACTCATTATCAAGATCAATATACACATGCCTAGAATTATAATGAGTTATTTTCACCCCCCCTCCAGTTAGTTGGGTTTGCAGAGTGAAACTTTTCCTAATAATCTTCATTTTAGGCATGGTGTTGTTGAATTTTCCTACTAAGGTGTGCTTACAACTTTCAGCCAATTTAACATTATAATCATCCTCTTCTAAAAGCACAGTAGGCAGCCCCTGTCTTGTGGTGTGTATATGACTATCCAAAACAATAGGAATTTCATTCTTGGATTGATTATATCTTAAACGAGTAGCAAAGGATTGGACAATAGTGAATGGAGCAAGTTCAAGGACTGTGTCCTGTTTATCATTGTTTTGAGTTTGACCCTGCTGTTGACTAATCGGCTGTTTTACATTGCCCTGAGCTACCTTATAGTTAACCTAGTTTTCCACATTTTTATTCTTCTAAAGATTATGATCATACCTAGCATAGTTGTTAGAGATACTAGGGAAGTTGTTCTGATAATCCATGTTAGCTCGATTGTTGTCCTGTTGCAGTCTGCTCGTTCCTCCTTGTTGGTTTGTATCCTTGTTCTGATCTTTTTACCCCTCCTTGTCTTTGTGACACTAGTTGCTAACTTATTTTAAAAGTTCAGCATTTCTACTGATTTGCTCATTTACCACATTGTGTAAATGAGCCTCAGTGTTAGTAGCCTCAGTTTGAATAACATTTTTGTTAGTTGGCTTGCCTGTATGCACCTCTTTGCCTTTATTTTGGTGACTTTGACTTGTTTGTTCATCCATTTGCTATTGATCATGCCCATATTTCTCCATTGCCTTGTCCTGGTTTTTATCCTGCATTACACAAGGAATAGGAATTGGTGTTATGCTCATTGAATTACCATGAATTCCAAAGTAAAAATTCAATGATTGGGCTTCTTCAGATAAGTTTTCTGAAGCTTGTCTCTTAGTGATCTGATCATTGGTTTGTTGTTCATTCAGCATCATTTTCTGCATTAAATTGGCTTCCTCATGCATTGCCCTTGCCCTTTCTGGATGAATTACATCCAATTGGCTATTGTATCCTACAGATGAAGCTGAGAATGGACCATTCTTATCAATGCCTTGAATATTTTGACTTGTTCTCCTGTTCAAGTTCATCACAGGTTCAGCAAGTTGGATTAATTGGTTGTTGTTGTTGTTTCCTCCATCCAAATTGCTTGAGATATCTGAAAGATGGGAATCCAGTGGGGGGAATGATTTCCGTTCCCAGATTTTCCATATACTCCAGTGATCGGAGTTTGATTTCTGCCGGAATTCTCCCTGCCAGCGTTTCCATCGTCCATTTTGTTTGAAATTTTTGTGAGATGAACCTCATCATGAGGGGAGTAATCCCCAGTGGTTGAATCTTCTTGAACTTGATTAGAAGTTGCTAGAAATTGAAGGCGCAGTTCTGGCAATTCATTGGAATTCTCGCAAAAGTCACCTCTCGATTCCTGTCGATTGGGATGTTGAAATCAACTGGATTTTTTCTATGATGTAGATCGAGACTAGGGGATTCCATATTACCAATCACTTTCTCATGAGTCAAAACAATAGCTCCTGGGGAAATAATTTCTCGCGTTGCTTCTAGCTCTTTAACCAAAATTGTAGTGTTGATCGCTTCAATAATTTGCGAATTCGTGGACATGTGGGATGAGTTAGAGAGAGTAGTTGGGTGGGTTTTGTTTCTAGCATTCAGGCGCTCTATTTGATATTCATCTGGTGGCCAGGGGAGCTCTGCCGGCAGCTCACGTGCCATTTCGGTAGTGCGCGTACCGTCAGTAGTTATAGCCATTATGGGCTATTTTTTTAGCACTTTTTTGAGTGAGAAACTAGAGAGAGAAAAATTTAGGGAAATGAAGGTGTGATGGGGTTTAGAGTTTAGGGTTTTGGATTTAGGGTTTAGGGTTGAAAATTTAGAATTTAGTGTTTAGGGTTTAGGGTTTAGGGTTTAGGGTTTAGGGTTTAGGGTTTAGGATTTAGGGTTAAGGGTTTAGGGTTTAGGATTTAGGGTTAAGGGTTAAGGTTATGGATTATGGTTTAGGTTTTAGGGTTTCAGGTTTAAGGTTAAGGTTTAGGATTTAGAGATTGGGATTTACGATTTAGGGTTTAGGCTAGTGTTTTGTAATTTGTATTTAGGGTTTAGGGTTTAAGGTATAGAGTTTAGGATTTAGGGTTTAGGTTTAGGGAAGTTTTAGGTTTTAGAGTTTAGGGCTAGGGTTTAGGGTTTAGGGTTTAGGGTTTAGGGTTTAGGGTTTAGAGTTTAAGTTGTAGGGTTTAGCATTTATGATTTATAGCTCAGGGTTTAGGGTTTAGGGTTTAGGATCTAGGTGTTTGGGTTTAGGGCTAAGGGTTTATGTTAAGGGTTAGAGTTTAGGGGTTGGGGTTTAGGGTTTAGGTTTTAGGAGTTAGAGTGTGGATTTATGCTTTAGGGTTTTGGATTACGATCATAGGGTTAGGGTTTAGGATTTAGGGTTTAGGGTTTAGTGTTTAGGGTTGAGGGTTTAAGGTATAGAGTTTAGGATTTAGCGTTTAGCGTTTAGGTTGAGGGTTTAGGGTTTAGCATTTATTGCTTATGGTTTAGTGTTTAGGGTTTAGGGTTTAATGTTTAGGCTTTAAAGTTTAGGATTTAGGCTTTAGGGTTTAGGTTTAGATATTAGCATTTAAGGTTTAGTATTTAATGTTTAGGGTTTTGGGTTTATCGTTTAGGATTTAGAGTTTAGTGTTTAGGGTTTGTGGTTTAAGGTTTATGGTTTAGGGTTTAGCATGTAAGGTTTAGGGTTTTGGGTTTCAGGTTTAGGGTTTAGGGTTTAGGATTTAGGGTTGAGGGTTTAGGGTTTTGGGTTTATGGTTTTGGTTTGAAGGTTTAGAGTTTAGGGGTTAGGGTTTGGGGTTTAGGTTTTATTGTTTAGGGCTTTGAGTTTAAAATTTTGGGCTTAGGGATTAAGGTTTAGGGTTTATGGTTTAGGGTTTAGGGTATAGGGATTGGAGTTTAGGATTTAGGGTTTATAGTTTAGGGCTTAGGGTTTAGGGTGTAGGGTTTAACGTTAGGGTTTAAGATTTATAGTTTAGGATTTGGGGTTTAGGGTTTAGGGTTTAGAGTTTAGAGGTTAGGGTTTATGGTTTAGGGTTTAGTTCTTAGGTTAGGGTTTAGAGTTTGGATTTATGGTGTAGAGTTTAGGTTTAGGGTTTACAGATTAGAGTTTAGGATTTAAGGTGTAGGGTTTTGGATTTAGGTTTAGGTTTAGGTGTTGGGTTAGGGTTAGGGTTTAGGGTGTATGGTTTAGGGTTAGGGTCAGGGTTTAAGGTTTAGAGTTTAGTAATAAGGTTTAGTGTTTTGATTTAGATTTAGGTTTTAAGGTTTAGCACATAGGGTTTAGGGTTTAGGGTTTTGGATTTAAGGTTTAGGGTTTAGGGTTTAGAGTTGTAAGTTTTGGGTTAGGGTTTTGATTTTAGAATTTAGGTTTTAAGGTTTAGGGCTAGGGTTTAGAGTCTATGGTTTAGGGTTTATGTTTTAGGGTTAGGATTTAGGGTTTAGAGTTTAGAATTTGGGGTTTAGGATTTAGAGTTTAGGGTTTAGGATTTAAGGTTTAGGGTTAGGGTTTATGAATTATGGTTTAGGTTTAGGGTTTAGAGTTTAGGGTTTAGAGTTTAGGGTTAGAGTTTAGGATTGAAGGTTTAGGGTTTAGATTTTAAGATTTAGGGTTTAGGCTAGGGTTCACAGTTTGGATTTAAGGTTTAGGGCTTAAGGTTTTGTGTTTAGGATTTAGGGTTGAGGGTGTTGGGAAGGTTTAGGGTTTCGCATTTAGGGTTTAGAATTTAGGGCTAGGGTTTAGGTTTTATAGTTTAGATTTTAAGGTTTAGGGTTTAAGGTTTATGATTTAGGGCTTAGGGTTTAGGGTATAGTGTCTTGGTTTTTTGGTGTAGGGCTTGGGGTTTATGTTAAGGGTTAAAGTTTTTTTTTAACGACCCTTGAGGGGTTAGGGGATTAGCAACACCCCCAGGCTTAGCATAAATAAAGAAAATATACGAGGAGTAGGACATAAACCTAGCCTCCGATCCTATGATGGTTCAGTAGTCGACTTACCTAAGGGTTAGTCAACTCATCACCTTACAAAAATGATAAACCAACAAAATAAGCACCTAGGAGAGGACTTCTCTGAATACAAAGAATCTAGGAATCGTAAATAAGGGAGACTCTCCCTTTACAACAACAAAACATAAGAAACTAGACCTATTCAAAAGAGCTATAATTTTAAACCATAGCTAGGTTGAAAAGGTTGTACCCGAAATCAAGGGGGCTCTTTGATCCTTTTAGTTTTCCTTCTCCTGAAACTTGTCATTCCAAGCATATCTAGTTGGTAGTATGCTCTTGTTTCCTTTGGTAAATGTTGAGTATTGCAATATATTTGGGGACTTCTGATTTTGTGACTATGTTTTGATAATGAATCAGCCACAAAATTGGCTTCTCTAAGGATGTGTTTGCACCTGAAGTTGCTTGTCTGTCTAATGAGTTCTTGAATTTGTTGTAGCTGTGTTTTAATGGTCCATGGAGGTTTAGCTTTAACCATGATCCAATCCACGAGGAGTTGTGAGTCCACCTCTAAAATGACATTCATGTAGCCGAGTTGAAGTAGCCAGGTCATGCCAAATACGGCTGCTCTTATTTCACCTTGGTTGTTAGTGCCTTCTCCCAAAGGGGTAGCAAAAGTTAGTATCATTTCTCCATCTTGATCCCTTAGGATGCCTTCTGCCTGGGTTACTTAAAGCACTGTCTTCCGTGTTGATTTTGATCCATTGATTTGGAGGCTTTATCCAGGGATAATGGATAACCTTGCTTGAGACCTCTGGTGGAGTGAAAGAAACCATGTCTTTTGCCATTCACAGTAATAAAGTACGAGATGTTAGCCATGATCCTCCAAACCATATCAATAAACACCTCATCAAACTCCATTCTTCTTAACACCAAAAATATATAGGACCAAGAGACCCTATCATATGCTTTAGCCATGTCTAGTTTAATAATGACATTGCTCCCAATATTTTGTTTCTTAATCGGATGAATGATCTCTTGCGCCAGCATAATATTTTCTGATATACTTCTTCCTTTGACAAAACCAGACTGAATGGGAGAAATCAAATTAGGTAAAATAGGACCAAGTCTAGAGCTCACCAATTTAGATATTATCTTACAAGTGAAATTGCTTAAACGGCTGGGCATGAAATTCGTAAGTTTGTTGGGATTGCTCACTTTAGGCAGGAGAATAATGCAAGAATGAGAAAAATATTTAGGAATCATTTGGCCACAAAAGAATGCTTGAATGACACCAAGAAGATCATGCCTGATAATATGCCAACATTTCTGAATAAAATAGCCATTCATCTCATCCGGACGAATTGCAGAATTACAATTCATAGAGAAAACCACTTCTTTCAACTCTTCCAGATCAGGCATGGCAGTAAGGTTATTATTTTGTTCCTGGTTGACCATATTGGGAATACAACTGATAGCATTTTCTTTCATAAACTTGTCCACTCCTGTAAAAATACTTTGGAAATAGGCACAAGCAGCCTCTGTAATGTTATCATCCCCCTGTATCTATTCCCCATCCTCCCTGATAAGTTTATGGATAAGCAGTCTTCTTCTCCTTCCTCTTATTAGTGAATGGAAATATTTTGTGTTTGCATCCCCTCTTTAAACTAGTGCAATTGAGTTTTCTGCTTTAAAATGGAGTCCTCCAGTTTCAGAAATCTGATGTACTCTGCATTAAGTTCATGAATGGTTGTCCTGTTAATCTCATTGTGATCATGAATGAGATTCTCCTCAGTAGCTCTGACCCTTTCCTCATACTCCTTGAGTTTAATGAAAATATCACCGAATCCCCCCATAGACCAAGAACTAAGAGTGTTGGACAATCTTTTCAATTTCTGATGAAATCTCCACATGTTGTTACCCTCTATAGGTCTTTCCCAACAAGTTTTAACAGTATTAATAAAATTAGGTCGATTAGTCCAACAGTTGAGAAATTTAAAATACCTAATGTGATCCTCTTCTCTAGTAGTCATTTCCATCAGTAAGGGATAGTGATCAGTTCCTACAGAAGGTCAGTGAGTGATGGTAGTCTTTGGCATTTTTTCCAGCCAAGTATCATTAACAAAGGCCCTGTCCAGTCTTTTCTAGATTCTATGACTTATACCCCTTTTACTGGACCAAGTAAAGTTCTGTCCACTGAAGCCTAGGTCTAGGAGTCCACAAGCTTCTATCACATCAGTGAATTCTAAACTCGTCCTTATGTTATAAGGTAGCCCTCCCAGCTTTTCCACAATGGAAGTAATGATATTGTAGTCACTTACTGAGCACCAAGGATTGGTGTTGCTAGCAGTATGATGCAACAGTCTATCCCATAGTGGTCTCCTGAGGTGATCATTACACTTGGCATACACAAAGGTGATGGTAAAATGAGTCTGAAGTTCATTATGGCCAATGTCACAAGTAATTTGTTGCTCATCCGCCTCTAGTACTACAAAATCAATGTCATTGTTCCAAAAAATCCAAATTTTACCATTTCATTTACTCACAGCATACTCCATAGCTAATTGGTTCATACAACTTTGAATATGAGTAGTGTCTGAGAAAGGTTCAAGGATAGCAATGATAGAGAGTTGGTGCATCTCTTTGAGCATTTTGAGTCTTTCAAGGACACATTGGGTGTTGATCCCCCTCACATTCCAAATGATTGTACTAATCATTGTGCTGATCCAGAAGTAAACAACCTAGTGTTTGGTCTGCCAGCAGTGATAGTGTTGATGTCTTGGACTTTGAATTGGAATCTATCATGATATATTCCTATGGGAGATAATCCTGGATTATTAATCACCTGTTGAATATCATCTGCAAGACCTTTGTCCGAATGAGGACTAAAAGCTCTAATCAGTAACTCACTAGTCTCATCATCCTCATCAAGGTCATTGAGTGATTGATTATCCACATCAAGTTCATCCTCTTAGTTGTCAACATCATATTCATCAATGGTAGGACATTTGTTCATTTGACACTTTTCAGGCATTTTATCTGGAGGGACATTAAGAGGAGGGATCATATATTGGGTTTGTAGAGGAGTAATATCCATGCCCAACTACTCATCAACTATAATCAACTTCTTGCAACTTTCCCCATTCATTTGTTGATCCCTGACTTGTTGTATGTTGTCTCCTTTTTGCAGCCTCTCTCTTTTTTTTTGCTAGGTTTGTTTTTGCTTTTGGGAGTGTTTCCCTGAATACTAGTACTAGCTTTGGCTCCCATATCTTTTGCCATAGATCCTTTGTTTTGTTTTCCTGCAGTTCTTGTCTCCCCTTGTTATTTTTCCATGTTATTTTCAACATTAATCTGTTTTCTTGTCCCTGCTTGATCTTGTTGTTGTACATGTTGCTGATCAGAATTAAGTTGTTGTCTTGTAGTGGTAGCAGGAGTTCTAAGGTATAAACTATGGTCAAAGTGTGTACCCTCATGCAAAACATGAGTCAAATTCCCCTCTTTGGATCCCCCTTCCTACATGTTAGTGTGTTTCTCATGACATTCCCCATCCATCCCTCCTTCAACTTCAACAGCACCATTAAGATATGAAATGTTGGGGTCTGTGGGGATCGGGAGCATTGAGTCAATACATGTGCTCTTGTTATTTACTTTGTTTCTTGTTTACTTGACTAGTGTTTTTTGGTTATGGTCTGCTTTAGACCTGTTTTGTGGTCCATGTGTTGTTTTCCCTTCATTACTATTATGCTCCTGGATATTTTCAGTTTGTTTTTCATGCATGCTAAGGTTAGTAAAAGAATTATGATTAGAAATGTTAATTGTACTTGTTTGTTAAGTTGTGCTTTGTGGTTGCTCTTTTGACATTTTGTTCTGTGGTGAGGTTGGTCTCCACACTGTCTTTTGTATTTTTTCATCTTGTGGTATATTGTTTCTTCTTCTTGACACTTGCCATTCTTCTTCCTTTTGTTGCTCAGGTTGCTGTTGATTGCTCCCTTCCTTGGTGTTTTGGTGTTGTTGCTCCTCTTGTTGGTTTGTCTTGGTTTGTCTTGTTTTGCTTGTAGTCATTTCCTTGTTGCCCTTGTTCACCTTTATTCATGTTTTTCATTATTGTTCCTAACTCTTCCTTCGTTTGAAGTCCTCATCCCTTATTTTGAAGTTACAATCACCTATCATGTGGCCTTAATGTTTCCAGTATGCACAGTAAGGGGTATATTTTCATACTCAATAGATAGCCATCTCCCTATAGTGAGATCTTCATCATACAAACCAATCCAAACATGTCTAGGTCTATCCTTTATGAGGTCCACTAGGACTTTTACCTTGGCCATACTAGCTCTAGTTGTTTTAATGGAAGTTGTATCTAAATATTAGACTTTGCCCACAAACCCTAGTAGAGGTGTGATGAATTCTTTCTTGAAGCAATGCAATGGTAATCCTGGCAGCAATACCCATATAGGAACAATAGGTATTTCTTCTTCAGGTCTAAAATTGGGAGTCCAAGCTTGTATTCTCATAAGTTTGCCCTCAATTGTCATTCTTTGTTGTGTCCATACAGTGTCAAAATCCAATTCATTCTCCAAATCAATAAACACATGCCTAGGCATGGTGGTACTGAATTTACCTATAAGGGTGTATTTACAGTCCACAGTGAATTTGTTCATGAAGTCATCCATATCATATCATACATCATGGCAGGCTGGCCCTGTTTGGTAGTGTGTCTGGGATAGACCAGCTCCGTAGAAGTAGCATGTGTGGCATGAATTTGTCTAAGTCTTGCAGCCAACATTTGTACCACTGTATAGGGAGCAGGTTCAGTACTCTGGTCCTGTTTGGTTTTTTTAATCTCGTTGATATTGCTGGGGCCTTGGGGTTGGTTGGGGTGATTAGTTTGCTCACCCTTCTGATTGGAAATGGTATGTCTATCAAAGTTGCTGGAAATTTTAGGGAAGTCCTTATGATAATTATTGGGTTTAGAATTCCCTCCATGATCAAGTAGTTGAGACTGACCTTTGTTTTTCACAGTACTTTGATTTCGTTCAACCTGCTGTTGGGATTCAATGTCACCCCTGCCCTGTTTCTGATCATTCCACATAACATTCTTTTGTCCCTTTGAATTAACATTCACATGTTCATCATTACTACTCAAGCTAACAACATTTCTACTCGAATTAGAGTGAGAAGACTTACCTGCTTGAGTCCACACTCGGATTTTTGCTTTGTGAATTGGTACTTCCTGCCTGTTGCTCCTGCATGTGATCATGATCAAATTCATTAATATCATTAATAGCCTTACCTAGCCTTTTTTGTTCTCCGTTGCTTGGAATTGTATCCGTTGGTTTAAGTCCAAATGAGAAGTGTGATGAACTATGCACTTCAATCACTTCCAAAATTGTAGACCTTGTAGTGTCATGTTGATCATTTTGGTCTCTACTTACTTGTGTATCTCCTTGCTTTGATTTCCTCTCTATTTTTGTTTCTCCATTGAATGTTGGTCTTCTTTCTGACCATTAGGACCTCCATGATCTTGGGAAAAAGTCCCCTACTATTTTGCTTCATTCTGCAGTTAAGTTCTTCAAATTCAACTTGTTGATTGGTTGTAAAATTAACTAGACTTGCCTGAATTTCTTCTTGATGGTGTTCTTGAGCTATATTGATGGATATGTTGGTAAGGTGGACCTCTTCATCCATCAAATAATTTCCCCTAGCAGTGCCACCGCCAACTTTCAATTTTTCGGCTGCTTGCTCACCGAAATTCTTGTCGCCGGTGATTGGGCTGTCCATTTTACTTGAAATTGCAGTGAGATGTACCTCTTCACCAGGTGAGTAATCTCCAGTGTTCAAATCACCATGAAATTGGGTGGAAGATGGACGAATTTGAAGGCGCAACTTAAGCAATTTTTTGTAGATTTTCCCAGAATTTGCCTCCTCAGTTCACTCAATTAGTAAGATGGAATTACGTTATTTTTTAGTATGTTGTAGCCTTTGATTAGTAGAATCATTCTCACTAAACAACTTTCTATGAATCAACTTATCGTGATCTGGAGAAATATTTTTTTGAATCCCGTCCAACTCCCTCTCTGAAATTGTGATATGCATCACCTCATTTTTTCATGAATTCATGGAGTTGTAGGATGAATTAGATGGCGATTCTTGGTGGGATTTCTTCATCTTCTCAAGGCTCCCCTGATGGCCTTGGTCCGATGGCATGAAAAGGCCCACCGGAGGCTCACGCGCCATTTCGGCTTGTTAACTAGCCGTTGGAGCTGTAGCTATTGTTTAATATTAGAGAGAGTTCCGCGTAGAGAGGGAAATTAGAGAAAGAGAAAAAATTAGGAAATGGAGAAGCGATGAGGTTAGGGTATATGGTTTAGTGTTTAGGGTTAGAGTGTGGATTTAGGGTTTAGGGTTTAGGGGTTAGAGTGTGGATTTAGGATTTAAAGTTTAGGTTTAAGGTTTATGATTAAGGGTTTAGGGTTAGGATTTAGGGTTTAGGGTTTTAGGTTTAGGGTTTAAGGTTTAGGGTTTAGGGTTTAGGGTTTAGGGTTTAGAGTTTAGGGTTTAGGGGGACATGTTTAGGGTTTAGGGTTTAGGATTTATGGTTTACGTTTAGGGTTTACGGTCTAGGGTTTAGGGTTTAGGTTTGGGGTTAGGGGTTAGGGGTTAGGGTTTAGGGTTTAGAGTTTAAGGTTTAGGGTTTATGGTTTAGGGTTAGGGTTTAGTGTTCAAGGTTTACGGTCTAGGGATAGAGTTTAGGGTTAGGGTTTAGGGTTTAAGGTTAGGGTTTAGGGTTTAGGGTTTAGGGTTTGGGGTTAGGTTTTAGGAATTAGGATTTAGGGTTTAGCATTTTGAGTTAAGGGTTTAGCGTTTTGGGATTAGAGTTTAGGTTTTAGGATTTAGGGTTTCAAGTTTATGGTTTGTGATTAAGGGTTTAGGGTTTAGGATTTAGGTTTTAGGGTTTTGGGTTTATTGGTTAGGGTTTAGGAATTAGGGTTTCAAGTTTAGATTTTAGGAATTAGGGTTTAGGGTTTAAAGCTTTGGCTTTAGGGTTTATCGTTTAGGGTTTAACGTTTAGGATTTATGGTTGAGGCATTTTGGGTTTCACGTTTTGGATTTAGAGTTTAGGGTATAGGGTGTAGGGCTTATGGTTTAGTGTTTTAGGTTCCAAGTTTAGGGTTTTGCTTATATGGTTAAGGGTTTAAGGTTTAGGGTTCTAGGTTTAAGGTTCCATGTTTAGGGTTTGTGGTTTTTAGTTTAGCGTTTAGGGTCTAGGGTTTTAGATTTATGGTTAAGGGATTAAATTTAGTGTTAAGGTTTTAGGGATGTAGTGTTTAGGGTTTAGGGTTTAGGGTTTAGAGTTTAGGGTTTAGGGTTTAGGGTTTAGAGTTGAGGATTTAGGGATTAGTGTTTAGGGTTAAGAATTTAGTGTTTCGATTTAGCGTTAAGGATTAATGGTTAAGTTTAGGGATTAAGGTTTAGTGTTTAAGGTTTAGGGATTTGTGTTTTGGGTTTTGGGTTTAATGTTTAGGTCTCCAAGTATAGGGTTTAGGGTTTTAGTTTAGGCTTGATGATTAATGGTTTTGGATTAGGGTTTAGGGTTTAGCGTTTAGGGTTTTGGGTTTACGATTTTTGGTTTATTATTTATGCTCTGGGTTTTTGGTTTAGGTTTAGGGTTAGGGTTTAGGGTTTAGGGTTTAGGGTTTAGGATTTAGGGTTAAGGTTTTTGGGTTTAAGGTTTAGAGTTTAAGACTTAGGGTTTAAGGTTTAATGTTAAGGTTAGGGTTTAGGGTTTAAGCTTTAGGGTTAGGGTTTAGAGTTTAGGATATAGGGATTAGTGTTTAGGGTTAAGAATTTAGTGTTTTGGTTTAGGGTTAAGGATTAATGGTTAAGTTTAGGGATTAAGGTTTAGTGTTTAAGGTTTAGGGATTTGTGTTTTGGGTTTTGGGTTTTGGGTTTAATGTTTAGGTTTCCAAGTATAGGGTTTAGGAAGTTAGTTTAGGCTTGATGATTAATGGTTTTGGATTAGGATTTAGGGTTTAGCGTTTAGGCATTTGGGTTTACGGTTTTTGGTTTATTATTTACGCTCTGGGTTTTTGGTTTAGGGTTTATGGTTTAGGTTTAGGGTTAGGGTTTAGGGTTTAGGGTTTAGGATTTAGGGTTAAGGTTTTTGGGTTGAAGGTTTAGAGTTTAAGACTAAGGGTTTAAGGTTTAAGGTTAAGGTTAGGGTTTAGGGTTTAAGGTTTAGGGTTAGGGTTTAGAGTTTAAGAATTATGCTTTAGGGTTTAGCATATAGAGTTTAGGGTTTATGGCATAGAGTTCAGGGTTTTAGGTTTATGGTTTAGGGTTTAGGGTTTAAGATTTTTGTTTTAGAGTTTTGGGTTTTGGGTTGTATGTTTAGGATTTAGGGTTTAGGGGTTAGGGTTTAGGGTGTAGGATTTAGGTTTTAGGGTATAGGATTTAGGTTTTAGGGTGTAAGGTCTATGATTTAAGGTTTAGGGTTTAGTTTAGGATTTACGGTTTAACATTTAAAATATAGTATTTAGGGTCTAGGGTATAGGGTTTAGGTTTTAGGGTTTAAGGGTTAGGATATAGGGTTTAGGATTTAGGGTGTATGGTTAGGATTTTGGGTTTATGATTTAGGGTTTAGGGTTTAGGGTTAGGGTTTTGGGCTAAGAGTTTAGAATTTAGGGTTTAGGGTTTGGGGTTTAGAGTTTAGGATTTAACGTTTAGGGTTTAGGGTTTAGGGTTTACAATTTTTATTTAGGGTTTACTATTTAGGGTTAAGGTATTAGGGATTACGATTTAGGGTTAAGGTTTATGAATTTATGATTAAGGGTTAAGGGTTTGGTATTAGGGTTTAGGTTTTATGTTTAAGGGTTTAGGGTTTAGGGTTTTGGGCTTAGTGTTTAGGGTTTATGGTTCAGGGTTTAGGATTTATGTTTTGGGGTTTAGGGTTTAGGGTTTAGGGTGTAGGGTTTTGTGTTTTGGGTTTAGGGTTTAGGGTTTAGGGTTTAGGATTTATAGTTCAGGGTTTAGGGTTTATGTTTTAGTGTTTAGGGTTTAGTGTTTAGGGTTTATGTTGTAGGGTTTATGGTTTAGAGTTTTGGCTTTTAGGTTTAGGGCTTGGGGTTTAGGGTTTACGGTTCAGGGTTTAGAGTTTAGTGTTTTGGGGTAATAGTCTGGGATTTAGGGTTTAGGTTTAGTGTTTAGGATTAATGGTTTAGGGTTAGGGTTTAGAATTTAGTGTTTAGGTTTTAGGGTTAGGTTAAGGATTTAGGGTTGAGGGTTTAGGGTTTAGGGTTTAGGGTTTATGGTTTAGGGTTTAGGGTTTAGGGTTTAGGGTTTATGGTTTAGGGTATAGGTCCTAGGGTTTATTGTTAAGGGCTTAGAGTTTAGGTTTTGTGGTTTATGGTTTATTATTTATGGTTTAGGGTTTATGGTATTGGATTTAGGGTTTAGGTTTTAGTGTTTAGGATTTTTGTTTAGGTTTTTTCAGGTTTAGGATTTGGAGTTTTGAGGTTAGGGTTTAGGGTTTAGAGTTTATGGTTTAGTTTTTATTGTTTAGGGCTTTGGGTTTAGGATTTTGGGTTTTGGGTTTATGGGTTAGGGTTTAGGGTACAGTTACTAGAGTTTAGGATTTAGGGTTAAGGTTTTTGGGTTTAAGGTTTAGAGTTTAAGACTTAGTGTTTAAGGTTTAATGTTAAGGTTAGGGTTTAAGATTTAGGGTTAGGGTTTAGAGTTTAGGATTTAGGGATTAGTGTTTAGGGTTAAGAATTTAGTGTTTCGGTTTAGCGTTAAGGATTAATCGTTAAGTTTAGGGATTAAGGTTTAGTGTTTAAGGTTTAGGGATTTGTGTTTTGGGTTTTGGGTTTAATGTTTAGGTCTCCAAGTATAGGGTTTAGGGTTTTAGTTTAGGCTTGATGATTAATGGTTTTGGATTAGGGTTTAGGGTTTAGCGTTTAGGGTTTTGGGTTTACGATTTTTGGTTTATTATTTATGCTCTGGGTTTTTGGTTTAGGGTTTATGGTTTAGGTTTAGGGTTAGGGTTTAGGGTTTAGGGTTTAGGGTTTAGGATTTAGGGTTAAGGTTTTTGGGTTTAAGGTTTAGAGTTTAAGACTTAGGGTTTAAGGTTTAATGTTAAGGTTAGGGTTTAGGGTTTAAGGTTTAGGGTTAGGGTTTAGAGTTTAGGATATAGGGATTAGTGTTTAGGGTTAAGAATTTAGTGTTTTGGTTTAGGGTTAAGGATTAATGGTTAAGTTTAGGGATTAAGGTTTAGTGTTTAAGGTTTAGGGATTTGTGTTTTGGGTTTTGGGTTTTGGGTTTAATGTTTAGGTTTCCAAGTATAGGGTTTAGGAAGTTAGTTTAGGCTTGATGATTAATGGTTTTGGATTAGGATTTAGGGTTTAGCGTTTAGGCATTTGGGTTTACGGTTTTTGGTTTATTATTTACGCTCTGGGTTTTTGGTTTAGGGTTTATGGTTTAGGTTTAGGGTTAGGGTTTAGGGTTTAGGGTTTAGGATTTAGGGTTAAGGTTTTTGGGTTTAAGGTTTAGAGTTTAAGACTTAGGATTTAAGGTTTAAGGTTAAGGTTAGGGTTTAGGGTTTAGGGTTTAAGGTTTAGGGTTAGGGTTTAGAGTTTAAGAATTATGCTTTAGGGTTTAGCATATAGAGTTTAGGGTTTATGGCATAGAGTTCAGGGTTTTAGGTTTATGGTTTAGGGTTTAGGGTTTAAGATTTTTGTTTTAGAGTTTTGGGTTTTGGGTTGTATGTTTAGGATTTAGGGTTTAGGGGTTAGGGTTTAGGGTGTAGGATTTAGGTTTTAGGGTGTAGGATTTAGGGTTTAGGGTGTAAGGTCTATGATTTAAGGTTTAGGGTTTAGTTTAGGATTTACGGTTTAACATTTAAAATATAGTATTTAGGGTCTAGGGTATAGGGTTTAGGTTTTAGGGTTTAAGGGTTAGGATATAGGGTTTAGGATTTAGGGTGTAAGGTTAGGATTTTGGGTTTATGATTTAGGGTTTAGGGTTTAGGGTTAGGGTTTTGGGCTAAGAGTTTAGAATTTAGGGTTTAGGGTTTGGGGTTTAGAGTTTAGGATTTAACGTTTAGGGTTTAGGGTTTAGGGTTTACAATTTTTATTTAGGGTTTACTATTTAGGGTTAAGGTATTAGGGATTACGATTTAGGGTTAAGGCTTATGAATTTATGATTTATGGTTTAGGGTTTGGTATTAGGGTTTAGGTTTTATGTTCTAGGGTTTAGGGTTTAGGGTTTTGGGCTTAGTGTTTAGGGTTTATGGTTCAGGGTTTAGGATTTATGTTTTGGGGTTTAGGGTTTAGGGTTTAGGGTGTAGGGTTTTGTGTTTTGGGTTTAGGGTTTAGGGTTTAGGGTTTAGGGTTTAGGGTTTAGGATTTATAGTTCAGGGTTTAGGGTTTATGTTTTAGGGTTTAGGATTTAGTGTTTTGGGTTTATGTTGTAGGGTTTATGGTTTAGAGTTTTGGCTTTTAGGTTTAGGGCTTGGGGTTTAGGCTTTACGGTTCAGGGTTTAGAGTTTAGTGTTTTGGGGTAATAGTCTGGGATTTAGGGTTTAGGTTTAGTGTTTAGGATTAATGGTTTAGGGTTAGGGTTTAGGATTTAGTGTTTAGGTTTTAGGGTTAGGTTAAGGATTTAGGGTTAAGGGTTTAGGGTTTAGGGTTTATGGTTTAGGGTTTAGGGTTTAGGGTTTAGGGTTTAGGGTTTAGGGTATAGGGCTTAGGGTTTATTGTTAAGGGCTTAGAGTTTAGGTTTTGTGGTTTATGGTTTATTATTTATGGTTTAGGGTTTATGGTATTGGATTTAGGGTTTAGGTTTTAGTGTTTAGGATTTTTGTTTAGGTTTTTCAGGTTTAGGATTTGGAGTTTTGAGGTTAGGGTTTAGGGTTTAGAGTTTATGGTTTAGTTTTTATTGTTTAGGGCTTTGGGTTTAGGATTTTGGGTTTTGGGTTTATGGGTTAGGGTTTAGGGTACAGTTACTAGAGTTTAGGATTTAGGGTTTATGATATAGTGTTTAGTGTTAGGGTTTAGGGTATAGTTATTAGAATTTAGGATTTAGGGTTTAGGATTTAGTGTTTAGTGTTAGGGTTTAGGGTTTAGGGTACAGGGTTTAGGGTTAGGTTTTAGGATTTAAAGTTTAGGATTTAGGGTTTGGGGTTTAGGGTTAAGGGTTAGAATTTAGGATTTATGGTTTAGGGTTTAATGTTTAGGCTAGGGTTTAGAGTTTGGATTTAGGGTGTAGGGTTTAGGTTTAGGGTTAGGATTTAGGGTTTAGGGTTTAAGGTTTAGAGTTATGATTTAAGGTTTAGGGTTTAGGATTTAGGTTTAAGGTTGAGGGTTTAGGGTTTAGAATTTGGGATTATGGTTTAAGGTTTATGTTTAGAATTAGGGTTTAGGGTTCAAGGATTAGGATTTAGGGTTTAGGGTTTAGGATTTAAGGCATAGAGTTTACGGTTTAATGTTTAGGTTTTAGGGTTTAGGGTTTAGGGTTATAGGGTTAGGGTTAGGGTTTAAGGATTAGGAGTTAGGTTTAGCGTTAGGGTTTAGAGTCTATGATTTAGGGTTTAGGGTTTACAGTGTTGGATTTAGGGTTTAGGGTTTAGGGTTTAAGATTTAGGATTTAAGGTTAAGGGTTAGGGTTTACAAATTATTATTTAGGTCTTAGGGTTTAGTGTTTAGGGTTTAGGGTTTAGGATTAGGGTTTAGGGTTTAGGGTTTAGGGTTAGGATTTAGGGTTTAAGGTTTAGTGTTTAGAGTTTAATATTTAGTGTTTAGGCTAGGTTTTGCAATTTTTTTTTTATTATTTATTTGAACGACCCTTGAGGGGGTCAGGGTCTGAGCAACACCCCCCAGACCTTATCATATAAGAAAATATTATACAAGGAGGGGGACATATACCTTACCTCCAACCTAAGTTAGGACAAGAGTCAACCTTCCTACTAAGGTTTGTCAACTCCACCCTATACAATAAGATGTAATATTAAAACTAAGCACCTAGAGAGGATCCTCTCTTAATACAAAGTTACTAATAAAACATAAATAAGGGAGACTCTCCCCTTACAAGAATTAATGAAACTAAGACTAAACAAACTACTATACCTAAAAAGGCCATAGTAAATCGAATAGGTTATAACATGTTAAAATGTAATGTTGTTGTCCTTGAAATGTTGGACATTATATAGATAGTCTTTAAATTGAAGGCCTTCTCTGTAAGGATTTTGAAATAAGTTCAAGGTGGTTGTTTAATCCTTTTAAGCTTCTTGCGTCTGAAGTTTTGAACTCTCAATTTCTCTAATAAATAGCTTCCTTTAACTGGTAGAGGTAGTTGATGATGAGTGTTGTAATTTTGTGCAATGTCTTGTTGATGACTATGTTTGGTCAATAGATCAGCAATACCATTCGTCTCCCTGTAAGTATGCACACACTGAAAAAACAAACACTGGTTAGCAAGAATTTGTAATTCATGTATATAGTTGTGTATCTTCCAAGGGGGAATAGCAGCCTGCAAGAACCACTTGGTTAATAATTCAGAATAAACCTCTAATATAATATTAGTGTAACCATGTTGTATACACCAATTTAAACCAAAACTGGCAGCCTGAACCTCCGATTGGTTGTTTGTTCCTTCACCAAAAGGTACAACAAAAGCATATACTATATTCCCTTGATCATGTCTTAAAATGCCCTCCCCCCCCCCTCCTATTTTTTCGAGATTATGTAAAGCACTACCATCTGTATTTAACTTGTATCTAGTACGAGGAGGAGTTTTCCACATCACTAAGCTGACTCTTATCTCCTGTTTGCATTTTTCAATGCATGCCACCAGTTCTATCCAATTTATAGGCAAGTGAAGATATGTGAAAACAGAATTAATCATAAAAATCATGTCTTTAATAATCAAGTATTTAACTTTGTGGATATTGGATGTTTTTTCTCCATACTTGGTTGAACACCTGTTCTTCCAGAGATTCCAGCAGATGACTATAGGGAGTATGTGAATGATCATCGTGTGTGATGTGTTCTTCCCTGTAACACCACTACAACACAATAGCTGGTTATGTAATGAATGTTGTTGCAGTTGGAGTCCCATGCTGCCAGCAAAGAATTTCCAGATATGACCTACAAAATGTCCTTGAAGGAAGATGTGTTCAACATCATCCCATCCCTGCTGCAAACAACAATAACATTTCACAGGTTCCACTCCAAAATTTGCTAAGGATTCATTTGTTGGTAATTTATAACGAATAGCTCTCCATAGAAGAAAGGACATTTTAAAAGGTATATGTCTATGCCAAATTTGGGAATGAAGGACTGCAGTAGCCTTTTTCTTCCTGCACATTCCCCAGACTGATATACAAGTAAACTCTCCAGATTTAGTGAGTCTCCAAACTACAATGTCTTTAACTCCCTGCACAAACTGAAAGTTAGTATTTAGAATAGATGGAATAAGAAGAGGAGGAACATGTTGTCTGAGTTTCCTTTCATTCCATTTTCCATTTACTAAAAAGTGTGCAATGGTAGCATTGTTAAGGCTTGATATAGAGGCATTATATGTAGCTAGAGCCCCCTTTCCTAGCCAGTCATCCCACCAAAAGGAACAACTTTTAGATTGGATTTTCTAGCCTATATTCTCCCTGACTTGCAGCTTGTTTTTAATCATGTATCTCCACATCAATGAGTCTCCTGTATCAACCTTTTTTGCCACTGGGTGAGCTCTTTGACAGTATTTGGCTTTAAGAAATTGACTCCATAAAGAAACTTTAGACCTGAAATTCCACTATTGTTTGTATTGTAAAGAAGTGCAAATATCTGATAGCCTTCTGATCCCTACCCCACCTTCAGTGTATGGTAAGCTCATTTTGTCTAGAGATGCCCAGTGATATTTCCTTTTATTTTGATCCCTTCCCTAGTAAAAATTAGCAATGATAGTCTCAATGTATTTAATAGTTGTACTTGGGGGGGGGGGGGGGGAGAAAGGGCAGCCATAGTATGAATAGGTATAGATTGCAAGGCATGTTTGATCAATGTAATTCTGCCCCTAAAACTATGTATTCTTGCCTGCCAACCACACACTTTTTTGGAAACCTTCTCCACTAAATGAGAATAATAAATGATCCTTTCTACCAATATAAAGAGGACATCCTAGATACGTAATAGGACTGTTTTTCTGTGAAAAAGTAGTCACTTCTTTAATGGTATGGATGATGTCTTGTGCTGTATTATCAAGAACCATAAAATGACTCTTTGCTTTGTTAATAAGTTGTCCAGAGGTACTTTCATATTCCCTTAACATGTCCATAATAACCTTCATGGAATGTCTATCTGTAGATGCAAAAATAATAACATCGTCTGTAAAACTCAAGTGAGTAATCTGTGGTCCTCTAGGTTTCATGAAGAAACCTCTGTAATTAATATTCTGATGTATAGAATTAAGTAACCTAGTCAATACTTCTGCTCGTAAAATAAATAGGGCTGGGGATAAAACGTCTCCTTGCTTAAGTCCTCTAGTGGAATGAAAAAAACCATGACGATGTCCATTAATGATTATAGAATACCAGTTGATACTCATTATTCTCCACACTAAATCAATGAATAACTCCCCAAAGCCAAATCTCCTAAGTATCAAACATGTAAATGACCAAGACACTCTATCGTATGCCTTGGTCATGTCGAGTTTGATTACCACATTATTTCCTGTATATGGCTTTTTAATACCATGAGTAATCTCTTGAGCAAGAATTATACTTTCTGTAATACTTCTACCTCTTACAAACCCGGACTGATTGTCTGATAATAATAGTGGCAGAATAGTAGCCAATCTCATTCTCAAGATCTTAGAAATTATCTTGTTAGAGAAATTTGTAACGACCCGGAAAATGATAGAGTGAAACTAGAGCCTCACATGTGAGGTTGGAGTCGAGAACTTAATGAAATAGTTATAATTGAATTTGACCCAAAAAGTTCTTAAAATGTGCTTCGGAAGTTACCGGAAACTTGTTTAGCTGTATATAAAGAGATCCGTTTCGTTTTTCGAAAATACGACTTCATATTCTTGTTTAGGGGGTCAAATTGAGTGGGAAATGGGTCTAACCCAAATTTTAGAGCAACCGTATCAAAATCCGAAATTTCCAAGTGAAGCCTTTTTCGAGGGTCTACTTTGGAGGGTCATATCTCCTAGCACACAAATAATTGGGTGGCCCATAACATATCCATGGAAAGCCCTTTGAGTTAGCTACCTAACTCACTTCGTTTCACCTCATTCGGAGTTCGGACGAAGAATTTATGCCCATTTTCGTAAAATCTGTCCGGCAGGAAATGCAAATTTCCAGTGACCGAAATTACTGTTCACCCGCCTCTTTTTTTTCTAAGTGTTGGACCATTTTTTCCAAAGGACATATATTATTTCCTAGAAATTATAAAACCCTTTTGACCAAAATTCTTCCATTTAAATCACTCCAATTAGGAAGAAAAAAAAAAGAAACCCTCCCTCTCTCAAAACCCCATGGAAGCTCAAGGTGAAAGATGGAGCTAGGGTGGATGGTGGCTGCTGATTTCTTCTCTAATTTCGTTTGGTTCTTGAAGAATAAGGTATGGGGACTCTTCATCTTTGATTCCTTCTTCAATCAAAGAGTCAATCCAAAAGATTTCAAAAGTTGTTCAAAAACTCAAAATCCTAATTTCGATTCTAGCATGGGTTCTTGCATTAAATGTTTTTTTTAATGAGGATTTATGTTATTATTGATGGTTTTAAGAAAGGAAATTCCATGAACCCATGTCTTTGCAAATTTCCAAAAGTTGGCTTATGAAGTGGGGTTATTGTTTATGATTGAATGATGATAGAATTATGCTTAAATTGAGTTGAATAGTTGATTTCTATTATTATCTATGTTTATCAATTGTGAATTATTGGAGAGTTGAGGAATGGTGATTGTGGCTTTGGAAAAGGGTAAGTTGGCCTATCTTCATTGTTAATGTAGAATTGATATAAAATTTTGATAGGTTGATGTGTGATCCACTTATGGTGGAGGTGTCTACTTATGGAATGTATTATGATTGAGGCCATGAAGGGCATTATATGAGTGTTATTGTATTGTTATATTATTATATATGAATGAGGCTATATGTAAAGTCCTATATGAAGCTATATGTAAAGTTTTATGTGAAGCTATATGTGAAGGTATGGTGTGAATGAGTTTTATGTGAAGCTATATGTGAAGGTATGGTGTGAATGAGTTTTATGTGAAGCTATATGTGAAGGTATGATGTGAATGAGTTTTATGTGATCTTGTGATGATCCTATGTAAAGTGGATAGCATTGTGAGTTAAAGTATGATTTCTCATGATGTATATGTGAAATGATGTTGGATTATGAAGTATCCTGAAATGAAAATGTTGTGACTTGGTTGGTAGACTAAAGTGTCCCTCCTTGTTACTTAAAGTCTTGAATGCATGAATGTGTGAAATGGGCAAAACTAAGAAATGGTGCCCTTTCTATAAATGCTAAAAGAGGAATTCTAGGCCAAGACTTGAATCGGCAAAACTAAGAAATGGTGCCCTTTCATAAGTCTAGCTTTCCTAAGTAAATGTAAAACCATGAAATCGGTAGACCTAATGGTGGTAGCCCTTCTCATGTGTGAAATGATGAACCTTGGATCGGTAGGCCTAAGGCACCCTTCTAGGGGGATTTAATGAGCTATCCTTATGAACCTTAATTGGCCATGACTAAGAAATGGGGCCTTTCTTGGGAAGAGGTACTATGAGTTGGTTGAACTAGAAAAGGAACTTTCTCTAAGTACATATGTGATTGAATACTCTATGGGAAATAAGGCTAGCACCGAGTGGATGTGGTTAGGAAGGTGGCCTAGTTGAGTATGAGATTAGGCACAATGAACTTCCTTGGACATCCTCTAAACCATGTGCCTACATGGGTGCTTACTAGTTCTACCTTTGGCAAGTAGAACAACCTCCACGGAGTAGGATAGACTCCGGATTCCATACCTAGCTAGTATGGTCTATGTCGGTTATGCCTATTCCCATCATGTGGGATGTGCACTCTAGTTATTGGATAGGTTCTACAACGTGTAGGTAGTAGTATGGGATGCTATCTACACTTGGCACGAGTAGGCTTTGAAGATACTAAAGTGAGTTCCCTAAGTCTAACGACTATTATGTGAAAGTCCCCTTATGTGCTTGAATGTCTCCAAAATGGTTTCTTAAAGAATGTTGGTCTATTGATGTCATGTTATAAAGGAAATGTCCTTATCTAAGGTAATCTTAGGGAACACTTAAGTGTGCTTGAAGAGGTTGTATGGGCGATCACTTCTTGTCTCACTCAAGTTTGTCTTAAGCTTATATTAGGTAGAGGTCTTATGGTAATGAAATGACATGTGTTCTTTTAAAGTTAAGTTAAGCATGGGTTGTATATGGACTTATGTTAAGTATGTGTGTACTTGGCTATGGTCTCTTATGTTAATGTTGACTTGTATTATGTCTCTTATACTTGTAAAGGAAAGGTTTTATCAAATGATATGAAAGCATTACTTCCTTGAAAATGTCCTTTTTGGCATGTTTTTGCATGGTCTCCATACTTAGTACTTAATTGTGCTAACCCCTTTCTTTCCCTTTTTGAACTAAAGTGTAGGGATTTGGAGATGATGACATGTCATGGCTTTGATAGGTTTCTAAGTGTTGAGGATGAAGACTTGGTGAGTCCTCATAGATTCGAGGACAATACCCAATATGTTCTTTTATGTCTTTTTAGTATTGTTTAAGTTGTGTACGGGATTGGTCCCAAATTTTGTACTCTAAAGTATTAGATGGTTTTGAGACATCATGTATAAAGTCTAGAAAGTCTTCCGCTTGCTATTATTATTTTTTTAAATTATGAAATGTTTTCTTGGTAAAGAAAGTTTTAAATTCCTTATGGTTTTAGTGTCTATGCGATGAATGAATGCTAAGAGGCTAGTATTAGACCTCTTCGAGGTCGAGTACGCCAGTTACGACTAGGGGGTGCTCTCGGGTCGTGACAAAATTACTAAGGTTGATAGGTCGAACATCAGTGAATTTTGTAGGCTGTGCTATTTTTGGCAATAAAACTAAACATGCATGAGACATGAACGTAGGCATAATGTTACCACAAAAGAAAGATTGTACAGCTGCCAGTAAATCTTCTTTAATGATACTCCAACAAACTTGATAAAATTTACCCCCGATACCATCTGGACCTTCTACTGAATTGGGATTCATTGAAAACACAACTTGTCTGAGTTCCTCCATAGTAGGAATTTGTTGCAACATCTCATTTTGCACAGGAGTGACTACTGTAGGAATATTCTGAAGGATTCTGTCATCTATTCTATAATTCTGGCCTTGAAAAATTTATTGATAATACTCACATGCTGCCTGTGCTATTTGCTCCTCACCTTGTATCCACTCCTCATTATCATTACAAATCTTATGCAAAAATAACCTCCTTCTTGTACCTTTCATCAAAGCATGAAAATATTTGGTGTTGGCATGTCCCTCCTTAAACCATTGTAATTGAGTCTTTTGTTTAAGGATGGACTCCTCCATTTTCAAATACCTAATATACTTTGTATTTATCTGATGAAGTTTCTATATACTATCTTCATTATTGTTTGTCATAAGTTCCTCCTCTGATTGTCTGATACTTTCCTCAAATTCCTTGACCTTAGAAAAAATATCCCCATACTCTTTCTTGGATCAATTGCTAAGAGTAGTTGTTATTCTCTTCATTTTCTGATGCAGTCTCCACATTGGATTGCCATTGACCCCCTTTTCCCAGCACTGTTGTACTGTTTTCAAAAAATTTCCAATGTCAACCAAAAAATGTAAGAACTTGAAATATTTAATATGATTCTCAATAACTTTAGTCATTTCCATCAACAGTGGACTATGGTCAGAACCAACAGAGGATAAATTCTCAATAGTAGTTTGAGGAATAACCTCTAACCATTTATCATTAACCATAGATCTATCTAATCTCTTCCAAACTCTAGCTTCTGCATCCCTCTTATTACACCAAGTGAATGGAAGTCCTGTGTATTATAAATCAGTTAATTCACAAGCCTCAATTACTCCAATAAATTCAAAGCTCTTATTCATATTGTAAGGTATTCCCCCAAGCTTCTCCTCTATAGATGTGATAACATTGAAATCACCAATAGTACACCAAGGTAATTCTGTATTAGCATAAAACATAAGCCTATCCCATAAGGATCTCCTCATGTATTCTTTACATTTAGCATAGATAAAGGACATTATGAATTTTTTAGACATATCTGTGTGATGAAATGTTATTGTAATATGTTGATCATATGTTTCCATAATACTACCAATGACCTCATTAGTGCAAAATAGCCAGATTTTCCCATTATCATTACTAACTGCATAATCCATCTGTAATTGACTTCTCACTGTATTTATATGAGAGTTATTACCAAATGGTTCCAGAATAGCAATAATAGATAGCTGATGTAGTTTCTTGATAGTTTGAAGCCTTTCCAAGGATCCTTTGGTATTGATTCTCCTAGCATTCAAACAAATGACCTTAATCATTCAAAACCTTTTGATTTGGGCCTAGTCATGGGCCTGCTAGAGTTGTCAGACATGTTGGTAACAGGGTTATTAGTTTGATGTCTAGTTTGTTTTCTTCCTCTTGGGGATAAACCCTGTTGTTCAGTCATTAATTGAACATTAGAATACTTATCCCGAAAAGTAGAACCAACAACCTGATCAACATGTGTCATGATGTCATCTGCATCTTCATCAGAATCATCCATAGATTGGTTATCAGGATCAAGATCATCCTCAGAATTAAGAACCCCATAATCATCAGGAGTCACCTTAAGCTTCTTACCTTTATTACCTTTATTAACAACCTGTTCATCATCATTCTGTCTTATATTTGTCATATGTTGATCTTGATTAGAGAACTGTTTGTCTGCAACTATAACATCTGATTCCTTACCCATACTCTGTTGCAGTCTCTTTTTGATAGCCTATCTTTTCTTTTTACTCAACCTGTCACCAGATTTATTATTAAATTTGTCGTGTTGTTGCCCTGTATCTGTAACCTAATGAGTGACTATTTGTTGTTGATTATTGATAGGGGTAGCAGGGGCACTATAGTCTCCACTAGGGTCACTATCCACATCCTCATGCCTAGCATGAGTCAATTCCCCCCTCCCTTTGGAAACCCCTTCCTGCAAGTTAGTAGGTGTCTCCTGTCCCTTCTCATCCAAACCTCCAACAGGTACCTCAGCAATAATATCAATATTAGTAATGGGGTTAGGGGTTGGGAGCATTAAGTCAATACCTGTAACAACTTGTCCTGTAGACACTTCCTGTCTTTTATTAATCTGTGGTATCTGTGTAAAACTTTTATTCTCCTGTACAGGCTTGTTAATGTTGTGCTGTCCTGTGTTTGCTGACTTTCTATTATACTCATCTTAAACTTGCCCTTGAGCTGCTGCTGTCTGAGGTTTGCTATCACCTTTAATGCCTTTGTATTTGTCCAGAACCTCTAAACTAGGTGATGACTCCTGCATATCAAGATTAATAAATGTATTTTGAGTAGGAATATTAATTATACCTGTCTGTTTGGTGGACTGATCTGCTTGGATGGTACTGTCTCTAGGAGTCTGTGCTTGATTATTGTTCCTTCTCCTTTGTGTTTGCCACTAATCATCTTGTGGATACTGCATGTGCTCCTGATCTCTTTGCTGCTTATAATATTGATTATTATCTTCCTTCTGCTCACTTTCTTTATAACCCTTAGATTGTTGCGGATTATTATCCTTATCTTTAGTATGCTTGTTCCTCACATTCTCCAACTCCTTTTTCTTTTTGTCCTCATCTCTTTGCCTTATGGTACAGTCACTTTCCAAATGTCCTTGGTGTTTACAGTAGAAACAATAATCCGAAATATTATCATACTCTATTTTCTGCCATCTCCCATCAGTGATATCCTCCCCTACATAACCTATCCAAATGTAAGGGGGTCTCTTTTCAGTAAGATCAACTTGGACATTCACACTTGCTTGACTACCCATAGTCTTTTTAATAGATGCAGAATCCAAGAATAAAACCTTGCCAATAGGTGAAAGCAGTCCAGAAACAAAGTCCTTATTATAGCAGTGCCAGGGTAACCCAGGTAAGAAAATCCAAATAAGGACTATAGGAGTTTCTTCAGCCGGTTTAAAATTGGGAGTCCACAGTTGAATTCTCGTTACCTGCCCTGCTATACTCATCCTTTGCTCAGTCCAAACCATATTATAATCAAGCTCATTATCAAGATCATTGTATACATGTCTAGAATTAAAATGGGTAATTTTAACTCCCCCGGACAGTTGAGTTTGTAAGATGAAATTATTCCTAATGATCTCCACTTTAGGCATAGTGTTACTAAATTTCCCAATGAGGGTACATTTGTAGGTGGCTGCTAAATCTTTCATGACCTCTTCTTTCACATACAACACTGCAGGCAAACCTTATTTAGTTGTAATTTCAGGTGGTGTCAATGTAATAGAAAAATCACTTTTGGCCTAATTATACCTAAGTCTATCAGCATAGGTCTGTACAACAGTATAGGGTGCAGGAGCAGCTAATGGATCAGTTTTGGGAAGATTAGGAATGTTACCAGTAGGACGATCATATCTAACATTAGTTGCATTAACTTTCTGAACTGATTTATCAAAAATACTAGAAATTCTAGGAAAGTTCTCTTGATAAACTTGCTGGTGATTTTTCTTTTGTTCTTTAGCAACCCAAATTTGCTCATTCTCCTTTCTACGCTGCTCATTACCAGTATTCACATGAAGTTAACTCGCAGGAATTACAGGTGTATGAGATTTATCAGGAGGTATACCTGTGTTCCTTCTTTGATTCTTGATAAGTTGTTCATCTATCTGAGAAGTGCTCGATTGTCCCAAATCTTGAACATGATGCTTTCCTTCTCTATGTTGAATTTCCATTTCCTCTTCGTTTTGCAGATTTCCCAAATTTGTCACCGGAACCCTTCCAGCTTCAACATTATGACCTCCATGACCCATATTACAATCCCCAATAACAGAATCATCACGAATCACCTTGATATTACTTTGATTTTGGTGGCGCCTTTGGGATGAATAGCCCGTCACCATCGCCTGTGTATTTCACTCAACTGAAACAGTGAAATTATGTGGGTTATTATGTCGATCTTGGAACTGAAAATCTTTTTCACCTGCCCCTTTTCCTTGAAATTGACACGAATCTTCCATGGATATATGAGTGTGAGTGCCATCCAACTCCCTTTTCGCCACAGTGTGAATCGCCTTTTCTCTCACTTGTTAGGAGTTGTAGGATGAAGCTGAAGACAATTCTGGTAACTGAGGATGTATATTTGGCGTGTGCATCACTGTAGAAGGGTCTAGTGGCCTGAATCAATCATCTGGCAACGTTTTTTCCATTCTATCGATGCTGAAACTTTGTGAATATAGATGAGATAGCTAATTTCTTGAAGAATTCTAGAGAAAAAAAAATTTAGAGAGAAAAAATTCATGAATTGATGAGGCTTCTTTTTTGCATATTAGGTTCATGTTTTGCAGTTCGAATTTAGAGTTTAGGGTTTAGGGTTATGAGACATAAACTTAGGCATAGTATAACCACAGAAGAAATATTGGACAGCACCCAACACATCTTCTTTGATAATTTCCCAGCAATGTTGATAGAATTTTCCTCCAAAACCATCCGGACCAGCTACAGAATTTGGGTTCATGGAGAACACCACTTGAGTCAATTCTTCCAGAGTAGGCATCTGTTGGAGTGTCTGATTTTGTTCTTCTATTACCATTCTAGGATGCAATTAAGAATTTCTTCCCTGATCCTGTCTTCATGGCCTGAAAACATGTTTTGGAAGTAGTCACAGGCAACCTTAGCAATGTTTCAGTCTCCTTGTATCCAAGCATCTTTAGCAGTACAAATGTTGTGGATGAATAGCTTTCTCCTCCTACCCCTCATTATGGAGTGGAAATATTTAGAATTAGTATTTCCCTCCTTGAACCATTGGAGTTGAGTTTTCTGTTTGAGGATGGAAGCTTCCAATTTAATATACTTGATATATTGAGCATTGATAATATGAAGCTTGGTTCTATTTTCTTCAGTGTTTTGTTGTATGACATCTTCTTCAGCAGCTTTGACTTGCTCCTCAAAATTAACAACATTAGAAAAAATATTGCCATATTCCTTCTTGGACCAAGTACTCAAAGTGGAAGCTAATAATTTCATCTTCTGCTGTAGTCTCCACATAGGATTCCCAGAGATCTTCTTCTGCCAACACCCTTTAACTGTATCTAAAAAATTCTCATTTTTTGTCCATCAGTGAAGGAATTTAAAATACATGATTTTGTGCTCTAGTCGAACTTCCATTTCCATGAGTAGTGGACAATGATCAGAACCAACAGAAGGGAGGTGAGTAATGGTAGTTTGGGGCATGAGATCCAGCCACTTATCATTGACCATAGCTCTGTCCAGCCTTTTCCACACTCTAGCCTCTGCTGCCCTGTGATTACACCAAGTATAATGCTGACCACTATACCCAATATCAATTAGTCCACTTCCCTCAATAATGCTAATGAAATCTAGACTTTTGTCATGTTGTAAGGTATACCTCCATACTTTTCCTCAGTAGATGTAATAACATTAAAATCCCCTATGGTACACCAAGGGATATCCATGTTAGAAAAGCGGAACAATCTGTCCCAGAGAGGTCTTCCCAGCTGCTCTCTGCATTTGGCATAAATGTAAGAAACCACAAACTTTTCTTTATGCTCCATGCTTCATAGAACAAGTGATGTGTTGATCATGCATTTCCAATACTTCACCTTCAATGTCATTGCTCTAAAAAAGCCAAATTTTGCCATTGTGATTACAAGTAGCATTGTCCATAGATAACAAGAGTTTGTATTGGTTGATTTGAGAGTTGTTTGCAAAAGGTTCAAGAATAGATATCATAGAAAGATTATACATTTTCTTGAAATTTTGGAGTCTTTCCAAAGAGCCTTGGGTGTTGATGCTCCTAGCATTCCAACATATTGTACTAATCATTAAAAACCTTTGCTCTTGGACCTAGTGTTAGGTCTGCTAGAGTTAGCAGAGGTGCTGATAGATGCTGATTTAATGAGTTCTCTAACTTGTTTTCTACCCCTTGGAGATACGCCTTGTTGATCTGCCACCTCTTGAATCTCTGCTTAGAATTCACTACGAAAAGTAGACCCAAAAGCCTTGATCAAATGAGCATTGGTTTCATCCCTTTCCTCATCATCATAAGTTTCATTGAGAGATTGAGTGTCCTCATCAAATTCATCCTCTGAATTTACCACATCATAGTCTGATTTTTGTCTTTTTTTTCCTTGGATTTTTCCCTGGAGAGTTCTTGTTGTGTTGTTGGTGCTGATTCTCTAGACTAGTCTGATTCCACTCATCATTCTGTTCGTTATCAGGAGTGTTCTGACCATCATTACCTCTTGAACCCTGCAGTTTCTGATCATTATCCCTATCAACCTGTGACCCTGGTTTTACTTGAAGGTGACCAGTATCATCATCTTGCAGAGGTTCCAAGTTTTCTGTATTCTGTATCCCTGGTTCTTCCTACAGCTGACCAGTATCATCTCCTTTCTTTGGGTTGTGTTGTTTCTGATTACTCTGCTTGTTGTGTCTTGCAATAGTGGTAGCAGGGGCTCTATAGTCCAACCTAGGGTCAGTGTGATCAACCTCATGCAGAACATGAGTCAAATTCCCCCCTTTGGTAACCCTTTCCGGCAAGTTAATAGGTTTCTCTTTACATCCCCTATCCATCCCTCCTTCAGCTTCATCAGCATACATAACAGTTTTCACAGAACTTATAGTGAGGTGTTGGGTTGTAGGGATAACATAGTCCATACCTGTGTTTTTACTGATTGTATTATGTTTCTTGTGCTTACCTGCTTTGTTGTTGGGGTTGAAAGATGGTGAGTCTTTATCTGACCCTTGTGTTGCTTGCAGCTCTTGGTATGAGGTTTTGTTCTTGTTGCATTCTGCACTATTTCCTATGCTTTGTTGCTCCTGCATTTCTAAATTAATGTAGTTATTATGAATAGAGATAGTAGGAGTTATACCAGGTACTGCTGATGCCTTTTGCATAATATCCTTGGTATTTTTGGGTGGAGGTGAGACAGGTCTCCATGCATTCTTGGGGTGAGCCTGATCCTGATTTCTGTGTTGTTTCCTCTTCTGAATCTGCCATTGCTCTTCTTGGTCTACTTGTTCCAGCTCTTGGTGTGTCTGCACTCTAGTAACAGATGTATGTTGTTGGCTTGTATGTTGAGTCACTATCAATTGCTGATCTTGTGTCTTAGTGTTTGTCTCTGTTTTGTCCTTGTCTTGAGTCTGTATAGCTTTAGTACCTTCTTTCTCTAGATCACCCTTAGGTTTGTTTTGTTTTTCAGCTTCCTTTTCTATCCTCTTTTTGAAGTCCTCATCTCTTATTTTGATAGTACACACATTATCTATATGTCATTGATGTTTACAGTACATGCAGTAGTCTGGGATCCCTTCATATTGCACCTTTTGCCACCTTCCTTTATTGGGGTCTGAATTCTTGAATCCCACCCAAACATGAGGTGGTCGTGGCTTGGTGAGATCGATTTGGATCTTCACTCTGGCCATGCTACCTCTAGTCTTTTGAGAAGTGGGAGAATCAAGGTATAGCACTTTACCAATGGAACTCAAAATAGTCGTCAAGGGGTCTTTGTTGTAGCAGTGCCATGGGAGTTCAGGCAGTGCTACCCATATAGGAACTATAGGTGTTTCTTCCTCAAGGGTAAATCCAGGGGTCCAAGTTTGTATTCTCATTAGTTGGCCATCTATGTTCATTCTTTGTTTAGTCCAAACCGTAACATAATCGAACTCATTATCCAAATCAATATAAACATGTCGAGAGTTATAATGAGCTATTTTTACTCCCCCAGGTAGCTGAGTCTGAAGTATGAAGCTTTTCCTAATCACCTCCATTTTAGGCATAGTATTGGCAAATTTACCCACTAGAGTGTATTTACAGCTTTCCGCCAACCTTATATTATAATCATCTTCTTATAGTAACACAACCGACAGTCCTTGTCTATTGGTGTGAATAGGATTATTCAATTCAATAGGGGTTTCAGCCTTAGATTGATTATATCTAAGCTTAGCAGCAAATGATTTAATTATAGTAAAAGGAGCAGGTTCCGGGGTATTGTCCTGTTTAGTCTTATTGGGAGCTTGAGGATGGTGCTGATTGTTTAGTTGTCGCTCATTACCTTGATTATAAGTATAGTTATCCTGACTTGTAACATTCTTATTTTTTTGGAGATTAGGATCATACCTGGCGTAATTGTTGGAGATCCTAGGAAAGTTTTTTTGGTAGTGCATGTTGGCCCTTTCCTTGCTATTCTGAGGTGCATCAGTCGAGTCATGTTGAGTAATGGCCTTACTTTGATCTTTTTGACTATCATTTCCTCCATGAATTTGGTTATCGACCTGTTTTGACAATTCACTCTGCCTATTGCTCTGTACATTCGTTTCACTCTGTAGTTGTCCATTCCTTTGTTACTGATTATCTTTGTTCTTTTCTGTTATTTTGTTCTGATCTGGTATGTCCTGTGGTTCTGTGATTTGCTCCTGATGCCCTTGACCTGGTTCTTGAGCCTTTTTTTGTTGATCCTTATCAGGTTCCTCAAATCCTTTGTCCGGTATTGTTGTAACCTGCATTGCATCAAATGAAAGAGGTGATGTTAAGTTCCTGGAATTACCTACAATACCAAAGGAAAAATTGGAAGATTGAGCCTCATTAGATTGATTTGTGTCCTGTTGTTTGCTAACATTATGTGTTTCCATTGCAGCAACTTCCTCTTCAATATGTTGAGTGGCCTGGACTTTCGTTCTGTTCAATGTCATTGGATCATCAGTTAGAGTATCCATTGATTGCCTTGGATTGGTGTTTCTGATGTTTCCTCCATTGACATTATTGGATATATCCGAAAGATGGATGTCCATGGGAGGAGAATTAATTCCTCTATCTAAAGTTCCATGAACTCCGGTGAGTTGACCTCTTGTTTCACCGGAATCTTCCTCACCGATGATTCCACCGTCCATTTCACTCAAAATTTCAGTGAGATGAACCTCCAGTTGTGGAGAGTAATCCCCAGTAGTTGAATATGCAAGAACTGACTCGAAGATCGTCGAATTTGACTGCGCACTTCTTGCAATTTATTTGTGTTTCTCTCCAAATTCGCCTCGCGAGATCTCTCAATTGGGATGATAGAATCAGTTGGGTTTTTGGTCGAATATAGATCGTGATTAGGAGATTTCATAATATTAATCGATTTTCCATGAATCGAAACATGAACCTCTGGGAAATGATTTTACAAGTTTCGTCCAGGACCCTCTCTGAAATCGCAGTGTTGATCGCTTCAGTATTTTGCGAATTTGAGGAGCTATAGGATGAATTATGGGGCGTGGCTAGTTGGGTTTTGTTGCTCTTTCCATGACGCTCCAGTTGGTCTTCGTCCGGTGGACGGGAGAGCTCCACCGGCGGCTCACGCGCCATTCATACAGTGCGTGTATCAGGTGTGAATATAGTTGTTATGGGTAAAATTTTGAGCGCTATTTTTAGATAGAGAAATTAGAGAGAGAAAAAATTCATCAAATGAGGATGCGATTAGGGTTAGGTTTAGTGTTTAGGGTTGAGGGTTTAGGGTTAGAGTTTAGGGTTTAGGGTTTAGGGATTAAGGTTTACGGTTTAGGGTATAGAGCTTAGCTCTTATAGTTAAGGGTTTATAGTTTAGGTTTTGTGGTTTATGGTTTATGCATTAGTGTTTAGGGTATAGGGATTTGGGTTTAGGATTTTGGGTTTAGAATTTTGAGGTCTAGGGTTTAGAGTTTTGAGGTGACAGTTCAGGGTTTACATTTTATGGTTTAGTTTTTATTGTTTAGGGCTTTGGATTTAGGATTTTGGGTTTAGGGTTTAGGGTTTAGGGTTTATTTGTTAGGGTTTAGGGTATAATTATTAGAGTTTACGATTTAGTGTTTAGTGTTAGGGTTTAGGGGTCAGGGTTTAGGATTTAGAGTTTACGATTTAGGGTTTGGGATTTAGGGTTTAGAGTTTAAGATTTATGGTTTAGGGTTTAATATTTAGGCTAGGGTTTAGAGTTTGGATTTAAGGTGTACGGTTTAGGTTAAGGGTTAGAGTTTATGGTTTAGGGTTTAAGGTTAGAGATTAGTATTTAAGGTTTAGGGTTTAGGATTTAGGTTTAGGTTTAGGGTTTAGGGTTTAGGGTGAGGGCTTAGGGTTTAGGGTTTAGAATTTAGGATTATGGTTTAGGGTTTAAGTTTAGAATTTGGGTTTAGGGTTTATCATATAGGGTTTAGGGTTTAGGATTTATGGCATAGAGTTTAGGGTTACGGATTTAGGGTTTCAGTTTTATGGTTTATGGTTTAAGGATTAGGATTTAGGTTTAGGGTTAGGGTTTAAAGTCTACGATTTATGGTTTAGGGTTTAGGTTTAGGGTTTATGGTTTACAGTGTTTGATTTAGGGTTTAGGGTTTCAGTTTAGGATTTAAGATTAGTGGTTTATGGATTAGGGTTTAGGGTATAGGGTTTAGGGTTTAGGTTTTAGTGTTTAGGATTTTGGGTTTAGGTTTTTGGGGTTTTGGGTTTAGAGTTTCGAGGTGAGGGTTTAGGGTTTACAATTTATGGTTTAGTTTTATATTGTTTAGTGCTTTGGATTTAGGATTTTGGGTTTAGGGCTTAGGGTTTAGGGTTTAAGGTTTATGGGTTGGGGTTTAGGGTATAATTATTAGAGTTTAGGATTTAGTGTTTAGTGTTAGGGTTTAGGGTTAGGGTTTAGTATTTAGAATTTAGGATTTAGGGTTTGGGGTTTAGGATTTAAGGTTTAGAGTTTAAGCTTTATGTCTTAGGGTATAATGGTTAGGCTAGGGTTTAGAGTTTGGATTTAAGGTATAGAGTTTAGGTTAAGGGTTAGGGTTTAAGGTTTAGAGTTTTGTATTTAAGGTTTAGGGTTTAGAATTTAGGTTTAGGTTTTGGGTTTAGGATTTAGGATGAGGGCTTAGGGTTTAGGGTTTAGAATTTAGTATTATGGTTTAGGGTTTAAGTTTCGAATTAGGGTTTAGGGTTAGGGTTTAGAGTCTACGGTGTAGGGTTTTGGATTTAGGGTTAGGCTTTAAGGTTTACAGTGTTGGATTTAGGGTTTAGTGTTTTAGTTTAGGATTTACGATAAATGGTTTAGGGTTAGGGTTTAGGGTTTAGGGTTTTGGGTTTAAGATTTATAGTTTGGGGTTTTGGGTTTAGGGTAAGGATTTAGGTTTTTTGGGTTTAGGGTTTAGTGTTAAGAGTTTAAGATTTAGGTTTTATGCTAGGGTTTGCAGTTCTAATTTAGGATTTAGGGTTATGGTTTACGGGTTAAGGTTTAGAGTTTAGGATTTAGGGTTTAGAGACGGTTTAGGGTTTGGAATTTAGGATTTAGACTTTAGGAATATGATTTATGGTTTAGATTTTACGGTTTAGGGTTTAGGGTTTATGATTTAGGGCTTAGGGTTTAGGGTTTAAGGTCTAAGTTTTTTTATTTAGGATTTAGGGTTTATGTTAAGGGTTTAGGGTTTAGGGTTTAGCGGTTAGAGTGTGCATTTAGGGTTTAGGGTTTAGGTTTAAGGTTTAGGATTAAGGGTTTAGGGTTAGGGTTTAGGGTTTAGGGTTTAGGGTTTAGGCTTTAGTGTTTAGGGTTTAGGGATTTGGGTTTAGGATTTATGGTTTAGGTTTAGGGTTTACTGTCAAGGGTTTAGGGTTTAGGGTGCAACGTTTAGGTTTTAGGGTTAGGTTTAGGGTTGAGGGTTTAAGGTTTAAGGTTTAGAGTTTAGGATTTGGGGTTCGGGGAATATTTAAGGTGTGGCATATAGGCTTTAGAGTTTAGGGCTAAGGTTTAGGGTTTATGGTTTAGATTTTAAGGTTTAGGGATTAGGGTTTATGATTTAAGCCTTAGGGTTTAGGGTTTAGGGTCTAAGTTTTTTGATTTAGGATTTAGGGTTTATGTTAAGGGTTATAGTTTAGGGTTTAGGGTTTAGCGGTTAGAGTGTGCATTTAGGGTTTAGAGTTTAGGTTTAAGGTTTAGGATTAATGGTTTAGGGTTAGGGTTTATGGTTTAGGGTTTAAGGTTTAGGGTTTAGGGTTTAGGGTTTTGGGTTTTGGGTTTAGGGTTTATGGTTTAGGTTTAGGGTTTACAATCTAGGGTTTAGGGTTTAAGGTGCGAAGTTTAGGGTTTAGGGTTTAGGTTTTAAGGTTAGATTTAGGGGTTAGGATTAGGGTTTTAATTTTAGGGTTTAGGGTTTATGGTTTATGGTTTAGCGTATAGCCCTTTGGGTTTGTAGTTAAGGGTTTAGAGTTTCGGTTTTGTGGTGTATGGTTTAGGGTTTAGGTTTTAGTGTTTAGTATTTTGGGTTTAGGTTTTTGTGGTTTAGGGTTTAGAGTTTCTAGGTGAGGGTTTAGGGTTTACAATTTGTGGTTTAGTTTTATATTGTTTAGGGCTTTGAATTTAGGATTTTGGATTTAGGGTTTAGGGTTTAGGGTTTAAGGTTTATGGGTTAGGGTTTAGGGTATAATTATTAGAGTTTAGGATTTAGTGTTTAGTTTTAGTGTTTAGGGTTAGGGTTTAGGATTTAGAATTTAGGATTTACGGTTTGGGGTTTAGGGTTTAAGGTTTAGAGTTTAAGCTTTATGGTTTAGGGTATAATGTTTAGGCAAGGTTTTAAAGTTTGGATTTAAGGTGTAGAGTTTAGGTTAAGGTTTAGGGTTTAGGGTTTAAGGTTTAGAGTTTAGTATTTAAGGTTTAGGGTTTAGGATTTAGGGTGAGGGCTTAGGG
>NW_026020675.1:0-8340 GCF_900185275.1 Solanum verrucosum
GCTCAAACTCCACGGCCATTACCATGGCTCCTGGTCATGACCACAGACCGTGGGAGACTTCGTGGAGTATCCTTAGTCGGGGAGAGGGACCTCCAAGTGTCCTAGACACTGCCTCACCCTTCACGAGAGGACCACGAGTCATGGTCCACGTCACAACACGTGAAGGTGGGCGTGAAGTTCTCTAAGCTTTTAGGGAGTTGGGGGTTGTTAGGGCTAGCTACTGCACAAGGCACCACAGGCACCACTACGGGCTGTGGTGCACTTGAGAGGAGAGGGGTGGCTCGTGAACATCACTTGGCACCAAGGCTTGAAGGCCTTGCCTTCACAAGGCCAAGTCATGACCAAGACTATCACCACGGACCGTGGTCATGACCACGGATCGTGGGAGGCTCCGTGGTCTTGCCTTGGGCAAGTGTTGGCTTGTGCACGAAAGGGGAGCCACTGCCTCCAACACCAGGCAGTACCATGGCCCGTGGTGCACTTTCACGGTCCGTGAATGTTGGCCGTGGTCCCTGACGGGGACCATTTAAATAAGGATTTTGGGACTTTCCTTAAGTCCTATTTAAGTAGGGTGTTTTGGGTATTTTAGTGGTTAATTATATATTGGTTTTTAAGTCTAAATTCACAAGTTTTGGTCATTATACACAACACCCAATTGAAATCAAAACTCTCCCACTTCTCTCTAAACTCTCTTCTAAAAACCTTAGAAGAAGAAGAATACATTGGAGCTAGGGTTTCAAGGTTCTTTCCCAAATTGTTTGGAGTTTCTCCATTGATTCTCAAGGAATCAACTAAGGTATGGTTGCTTATCACTCTTGGGATTCCTTTCCCAAGAGGTCCCTTCAAGATGAATTTCAAAATCTCCAATTTCTAGGTTTTCAATCCAAAAACGTGGGTCTTCTTTCTAAAGTGAAATTGATGTTATAATGAAATTGATTGATGTTATATGAACAATTATGAATGAATTTATGTTGTATTTGTGGTTTCTTGAAGAATTCCCCATGAGACCCATGTTTCTCCTTCTTTTCCTAATTCTAACCCTAGTTTGTGTTGGATATTGAGTGAAGGCTATGAATCGAATGTGATGTTATGTAATTCATGTTTGTATGATGATTCTACCTAGGTTATGTATAATTTCTATGAAATTAGGGTTGAGTCTTTGAATGAAGCCTTGAAGGCTATGAAGGGAATATGTCAATTGCTTATATTGATTTGATTTGTATTATTCATGAATTACCTTGTATTATGTATTGGTTATGAACTGATTGGTGATTGAAGTATGAATGTCCTATGAAGGGCAAGAAGGTATAAGGTTGTTCTTCTTTGAACTCAAGTATGAAAGGTGAATTACTTAGATTGTAATGATGCTATACCTAATGTGTTGTTGTGGTGTTGATGACCTAGTTTCCTCATCCTTAACCCTCTACACTTGAATTAGCTATGAAATATGTATGTATGTTATGGTATGATTGCTATATGATTGAAAGGTAGTTCTCATGATTATAGTGTAATGTAAAGTGAAAGGGTTACTCACTTACTAAGTGTTTCTAAGTGAAAGGATTGTTACTCACTTATGAACACATATGAGCTATTATGGTAAGATGTTTACATAAGAGTCTAGTAAAGGCTAATGTGAACTTATGTGATGACTAAAGATGATTACAAAAGGGAATTAGATGCTTAGCACCGAAAGGGCATGTAAATGAGATGGGGGTCTCACGTTTAGTAAGTCCGGCTCCCCACATGGGTTTCCTCACGTTTAGCAAGTCCGGATTACCCACGGTATGTGTTGTCTCATGAGATGGAAATCCCCACGTTTAGTAAGTTAGGATTTCTAGGAGCAATCTCCTTGACCCTTAACTATGTGCCCACATAGGACTTTAGCTTAGTGGATCCACCTAGATAGCTATGTACGAATGGTTACACCTTAGGCAAGTGTTAACCCTCTCTTTTCGGTGTGGGAGTAGAACACCGGATTCCATGTAGCTCTCATGGTCTATGTCGTTATGGCAATATCTCCCTAATGTAAAACTAAATGAAGGTATGAAAGGTGTGAACTCTTACTAGGGCTTTCTTAAGGGTTTCTACATTGTGTAAGGGAGGGTATGGGACTTCTCTTGCACATTGCACTTGTGGGATCCTAAGAGATGGTTGTAGTAGTGTTCTCTTATGATTATGATGATTATGACTTATGTATGTTGAAGCTATGTTATGTATGATCATTATGAATATGGTAAGTTATGATGAAGTATGATCTTATGTATGTATGCATGAAGTAGGTTGCTTAATGTGATACTTGGCTTTGAATAGGGTTATGGGATTCTATTCCTTGCATTGCACTAGTATTACTTGGGTTGTCTACGTGTTGGGATGATATTATGTTGGTTTGTACTATGATGCTTACTTTGTGTGCATATTGGATTTACTTGGTAAAAAGCATGTTTTGACTAAATGACCTTTTATGCATGTTTCAATGGTTTTTATGCATAGTAGCCATACTTAGTACGTGTGTTGTACTAACCCATATTGTCTCCTTTTTCCCCAAACATTTAGGTTCGGGCCGTTGAGGATTCAAGCTTACTTCTCAAGACACTTGGAGTTGCTTCCCCAAGTTGGTGAGTCCTCAAGTCCGAGGACAAGACCCTATGATCTAGCTTCTATGTTTAGTTCTTTGCTTATGTTGAAAGACATGTTGTACTTTCCTATTTCTAGACTTCTTATTGATGTAAGGGCTAAGTCCCATTTTCGATACTTCTATGTCTAGATGGTACATTGTGACGAAGTTAGATTCTATTTTCATATATGAAGTGAAGTTGAACTTCCAAAGTAAAAGTTTTAAATTTTCCGTGTTTTTATTCTATGATCATGCTATGATGAATGCTAAGGGCTTGTATAAGACCTCTTCGAGGTCGAATACGCCGGTAACGACTAGGGGGTGCTCTCGGGTCGTTACAAACTTGGTATCAGAGCATAAGGTTGAGAATAATGTAGGATCCATGTCACAAGATACCACGTCGAGTAGAGTCTTGTTCATGGGTGTGAAGCGCGCCACACTTATGAATGGGAGGCTACGAGATGCTTAGGAACTTTCGCTCTTTTGTTACTCCATAGTCGTGCCTAAGAGTCTTAACTCTATCTAGTCCTTTCTTCTAATCCTTTCTTGTGCTTATAGGCAATGAATACAAGAAGGAACAATGCAAGGAGGGCTGGTGAGGAGAATGTGAATGAGGCGGTTCCCCCTCAAGCTCCTCAAAACCCTCAAGTTCCTATTGAAGAAGGGGCTATGTCTAATGTTGAGATAAGGTCGGCTATTCATAATTTGACTCAAGTGTTGGCCACTCAAGTTGCTAGGGATGCTAGGGTGCAAGTGAACCCCAATGCTAGCACTACCGCTTCTAGGATAAGGGATTTCACAAGGATGAATCCCCCTACTTTCTTTGGCTCCAAGGTGGAAGAAGATCCACAAGGATTCATTGACGAAGTGTTTAAGGTTCTAGAGGCTATGGGTGTGTCTTCTCAAGAAAAGGCGGAGTTAGCCGCCTATCAACTCAAAGATGTGGCACAAGTGTGGTATGAACAATGGAAGGAGGGGAGACCTATTAGAGAGGGTCCGATAAGTTGGGCTACATTCAAGATGGCTTTTCTTGATAGGTTTTTCCCCTTGGAACTAAGGGAGAGGAAAATGCAAGAATTCATCAACCTTCGTCAAGGGGGTATGAGTGTGAAGGAGTATGGCCTCAAGTTCACTCAATTGTCCAAGCATGCTCCTACTTTGGTGTCGAACTCTAGAGCTACAATGAACAAATTTGTTATGGGAGTATCCGATCTTGTGGTAAATGAATGTAGGTCGGCTATGCTAATCCCAAGCATGGACATTTCTCGTCTTATGGTTCATGCCGAACAAATTGAGGAGCAAAAGCTTAAGAAAGTTGGTAGAGAATTGAAGAGGTCAAGGGCCGATGATGGAAATTCTTCTAAGGTTAGGTTTGAAATCCAAGATAACCAAAGTTCAAAAAGAGGTTTTCCAACCAAGGTCCTCCTAACACTCCAAGGGTCAACAAAGGTAAAGTGTCTACCCCCAAGCCTCAAGAAACAAAAGGTGGTGGTCCTTATGTTGAGAAGCCTATTTGTACAAAGTGTGGCCGAAAACATGAAGGCAAGTGCCTAGTTGGCACGGGAAATTGCTATGGTTGTGGTAAGAGCGGCCACATGAGGAGGGACTGCCCTATGCTAAAGGCTCAAGGAAGGGAAAATGCTCAAGCACAAGCAAGTGGCCCAAATCCCGATGCTCCTAAGAAGAATCGCTTCTATGCTCTCCAATCCGAGGTGATCAAGAGAGTTCTCCGGATGTTGTGACCGGTATGTTACAAGTATTTTCAATTAATGTTTATGCATTGTTGGATCCGGTGCCACTTTGTCTTTTGTAACCCCTTTGGTGGCTATGAAGTTTGATATGCTTCCCGATGTCTTAAATGAACCCTTTTCGGTTTCCACCCCGGTGGGTGATTCCATAATTGCTAAAAGAGTGTATAGGGGTTGTCCCATATCATTGCCCAATAGAGTCACTTTGGTTGATTTGGTGGAACTTGATATGTTAGACTTTGATGTTATATTGGGGATGGATTGGCTTCATGCTTGTTTTGCGTCCATAGATTGTAGGACCCGAATTGTGAAGTTTCAATTTCCTAATGAACCCATTTTAGAATGGAAGGGAGGAAATTCCGTCCCTAGGGGAAGGATCATTTCATGTCTAAAAGCTTATAAGTTGATTTCTAAGGGTTGTCTCTATCACATTGTGAGGGTCAAGGATCTTGAGTCGAGATTCCTCCTTTGGAGTCGGTCCCCGTAGTGAAGGATTTTCCGGAAGTCTTTCCCGATGACTTACCCGGGATTCCTCCCGAACGGGAAATAGATTTCGGCATAGATTTATTGCCAGATACACAACCCATTTCAATCCCTCCTTACCGGATGGCCCCAACGGAGTTGAAGGAATTAAAAACTCAACTCAAGGATTTGTTGGATAAGGGTTTCATCCAACCTAGTATATCTCCTTGGGGTGCACCGTGTTATTTGTGAAGAAGAAGGATGGATCTCTTCGTATGTGTATTGATTACCGACAATTAAATAAGGTGACCATTAAGAACAAGTATCCACTCCCTAGGATTGATGACTTATTTGATCAACTTCAAGGAGCGAGTTACTTTTCAAAAATTGATTTGAGGTCGGGTTATCACCAACTTAGGGTGAGAGGTGTTGATGTTCCGAAAACAGCCTTCCGAACAAGATACGGTCATTTTGAGTTCTTAGTGATGTCCTTTGGTCTTACAAATGCCCCGGCGGCTTTCATGGACCTTATGAACCGTGTGTTTAGAAATTTTCTAGACTCATTTGTTATTGTCTTTATCGATGACATCTTGATATACTCAAAAGTGAGGATGATCACATGAATCATTTGAGGATAGTATTGCAAGTCCTCAAAGATCACCAACTCTATGCTAAGTTTAGCAAGTGCGAGTTTTCGCTAAGATCAGTTGCTTTCCTTGGTCACATTGTTTCTAGTGAAGGTATAGAAGTTGATCCAAAGAAAACCGATGTGGTCAAAAGTTGGCCTAGACCTTTGAGTCCTTCCGACATCCGAAGCTTTTTGGGTTTGGCCGGTTACTACTGGAGGTTTGTTGAGGGATTTTCATCTATTACATCTCCATTAACGGCCTTAACTCAAAAGAAGTCCAAGTTCGAATGGTCGGAATCTTGTGAAAGGAGCTTCCAATTGTTAAAAGATAAGCTCACCTCCGCTCCGGTTCTAACCTTACTGGAGGGCACCGAAGGGTTTGTAGTATATTGTGATGCTTCCCGAGTGGGTTTGGGTTGTGTCCTCATGCAGCATGGTAAGGTTATAGCTTATGCCTCGAGACAACTCAAGGTGCATGAGAAAAATTATCCAACTCATGACCTTGAGCAAGCGGCCGTAGTCTTTGCCTTAAAGATTTGGAGACACTATCTCTATGGGGTACATGTGGATGTGTTTATCGACCACAAGAGCCTTCAATATGTTTTTACCCAAAAAGAATTGAATCTCTGACAAGGGAGGTGGTTGGAACTCTTGAAAGATTACGATATGAGTATCCTTTACCACCTCTGAAAAGCAAATGTAGTTACAGATGCTTTGAGTCGTGTATCTATGGGTAGTGTGTCTCATGTGGAAGAAGAGAAAAGGGAGTTAGCCCGTGATGTACATAGGCTAGCCCGATTTGGTTTCCAACTTGAAGATTCCCCAAAAGGTGGTGTCATGGTCCGTCATAATTCTGAGTCATCGATTGTTGTTGACGTGAAGTCTAAGAAACATATTGACCCTATTTTGATGGAACTAAAAGAGTCGGTTCTCAATAAAGCAATATAAACTTTCTCTCAAGGAGAAGATGGGGTGCTTAGGCACTAAGGGAGGTTATGTGTGCCAGATATGGATGGCCTAAGAGAGACAATCTTAGAGGAGGCCCATAGGTCCCGATACTACATCCATCCAGGAGCCACCAAGATATATCGCGACTTACGTGAGATTTATTAGTGGAACGGAATGAAAAGAGACATAGCAAAATTTGTGGCTAGGTGCTCAAATTGCCAACAAATCAAAGCCGAGCACCAAGGACCGGGAGGTCTGACTCAAGATATCGATATCCCCACTTGGAAGTGGGAAAAGGTCAATATGGACTTCGTGGTAGGTTTGCCTTGAACTCGTAGGCAACATGACTCCATTTGGGTCATTGTGGATAGATTTACTAAATCAGCCCATTTTCTTCCCGTCAAGGTTTCTTTTTCGGCGGAAGATTAAGCTAAGTTGTACATTAAATAGATTGTGAAGTTGCATGGGGCACCATTGTCGATTATTTCGGACAGAGGTGCCCAATTTACTTCCCATTTTTGGAGGTCTTTCCAAAGTGGGCTTGGTACTCAAGTGAAGCTTAGTACCGCATTTCACCCCCAAATGGATGGTCAAGTGGAATACACCATCCAAATCCTAGAGGACATGTTGAGAGTGTGTCTCATTGACTCCAAAGGTAATTGGGATGACCACCTACCATTGATAGAATTTTCCTACAACAATAGCTACCACTCAAGTATTGCTATGGCACCCTTTGAAGCACTTTATGGTAGAAGGTGTCGATCTCCGGTTGGTGGTTTAAAGTGGGTGAATTTGTTCTTCTTGGTCCTGAGGTAGTCTATGAGGCCACGGAGGAAGTTCGACTTATAAGGGATAGGTTGAAAATGGCTCATAGTCGGCAAAAGTCTTATGCCGATAATAGAAAAAGAGATCTTGAATTTGAAGTAGGTGATTGGGTCTACTTGAAGATCTCACCCATGAAATGGGTGATGAGGTTTGGTAAGAAGGGGAAACTTAGCCCCCGATATGTTGGTCCTTATGAGATCTTGAAGCGTGTCGGGAAGGTCACTTATGAGTTGAAATTGCCCATTGAATTGGCCCTAGTTCACTCGGTGTTCCATATTTCTATGTTAAAGAAGTGTATAGGTGACTCGGTGTCCATCCTCCCTTTAGAAGGTTTAGTGTGGATGAGAACCTTTCTTATGAAGAGGTTCCGGTCGAAATCTTAGAACGTCAAGTTAAGAAGTTGAGGAATAAAGAAGTTGCCTCTGTAAAAGTCCTATGGAGAAACCACCTAGTTGAGGGTATGACATGGGAAGCCGAGGCCGACATGAAGTCCCGCTACCCTCATCTTTTTTCCTCCTACTTCTAGCCATAGTTGAGGTTAGTAGTCTCTATTAATTTAGTATAAATTGAAAATTCATGTGTGTTAATGATTATGACATGATTTCCTTGTATGTGTATATTTCTTGTGAAAATTCATGCTTAAGTTGTATGTTGAATTTTCATGAATTTTGTTTCTCATGATTGAAATTGCACCCATAGATGTTGTGTGATGTTGTCTTCATGAGAGTTGTAATGAGCATGCTTGATGTTGTCTTGTTAACAAAATGTCTTGTTGATTTTTGAAAATATATGTTGATGCTCATTGAATATGGAAAAGGTAGTTCCTCCTATAATTATGTGAAGTAAAGAATTTTGAGCATAGTGATGTTGTGGATTAAATTCCTATATGATATGATGATGTTGATATGACTGGTTGTGTGCTGCTAGTTCGAGTCATTGTCTCCCTAAAAAGAAGTCCTAGTGACATTCGGGACAAATGTTCCTAAGGGGGGATATTGTAATGCCCCAAAAATTTCAGAGTGTTGAACTAGAGCTTAAACTAGTTCAATGATGTATAATTAATTCCCCTAAGTTAGTAAACCATCTAGGTGTGCTATGTTGGTCTATGAGTTAAG
>NW_026020676.1:0-2691 GCF_900185275.1 Solanum verrucosum
ATGAGATCTTGGAATATGATTGGGAATGGTTCAGTTAAAAGTCCGGAAATTGGTAATATTGTGATAGACCTTCTAGCTCCATTATTTTACTTCAACTGCCGGTCCATCTGCCGGGCTTATGGGGGTCCGTGCAGGTGGTTTCTTTTATTGTGCACGAGCGTACCCGTCGGGTTTATGGGAGCCCGGCGGAGTTAGTTAGATGCTTGTCTTTGTTGCCTGTACGCTCGTGTACATACCCCCCATTTACTACTCTTTGCACTTGATGTGACCCTTTATTTGCATTTCAGTTTACTTTTGCTTATCTTGCTCAGTCGGCCGATGATGCCTACTGGGTACCTGTTGTTTTGGTACTCATACTGCGCTCTGCATCTATTTTGTGATGCAGGTCCGGGCACTAGTAGCCAGCGTTGATCTAGCTTGGAGTAGACTTATCCGGAGACGGGGGTGAGCACACGGCGTTTTGTACTATTTCAGTCTCCATCTGTATATATAGACTTGTCTTTTTCCTTTCGAGACAGTCCAGTCTCTGTTGTCCGGTTTTAGGACTTGTACTCATTTTGTAGTAGCTCTGTACTAGTGACTTCCAGGTTCTGGGAGGGATCTTTATTTGTATATATGTTTTTGGTTTGTGTCCGCCTGTTTATATTGTTATTTGCCTACTCTTGTTTAATTTCTACCCTCAGACCCATTACTTGTTGTTCCGGGTTACGGGTTGGCTTACCTGCTGGCGGGTTATAGTAGGTGCCATCATGACTTGTTAAATCGGGTCGTGACAAATTGGTATCAGAGCCCAGGTTCGTCGGTCTCACTTGTACAGAGCTAACGTCTAGTAGAGTCCTGCAGATCGGTACGGAGACGTCCGTTACTTATCTTCGGGAGGCTACATGATGTCTTTAGGAACGTGTCGCTTTTGTATCACTGTCGTGCATTGTATGTCTTATCGGTTTCTGAAATTTTACTTGTACCACTCTTTTATAGGGATGGCTCGCACGCGTGGTAGGGCCCCAGCTAGGGGTAGAGGCCGACCTCGAGGTCGTGCCAGAGCTACAGCACCAGCCCAGGACCGAGAGCAAACTCCGGAGCCGGTGATAGAGCCACCAGCAGCTCCAGCACAGCAGCAGCCGATGGGCCCGGGACCAGCCCAGCCACCGCCTGAGCCTGTGGCAGCTCCAGATATACAGGCGATGCTCGTACAGATACTAGCTGCCATTGGGGGTATGCAGCAGGCCCCAGCTCCAGCCGTTCCAGTACCGCAGGGTCAGCCTACACCAGCGGTACCGGTTGTTCAGCAGCTAGCAGCACCGGTTGTTCAGCCTGACGATTTGGAGGGCGTCATGCCACTACGGGAGCAGAAGATGCTCGGGGTGTTCCTTAGACTATCACCGCCGAGGTTTTCTGGGGCAGTGGGGGAGGATGCCCACGAGTTTCTAGTTACTTGCCGCGAGCGGCTACAGACTTTGGGTTTAGTGGAGTCGAGAGGAGCAGACTTCACCGCTTACCAGTTAGACGGTCCCGCCAGGCAGTGGTGGCGTACATACTTAGAGACCAGGCCAGCTGGGTCTCCACCGGTCACATGGACTGAGTTTTCAGAGGCCTTCTTGGCCCGATTTATTCCCAGGAGCATCAGAGATCAGAGATCAGTTTGCTCGGTTAGAGCAGGGCTCCATGACAGTATCAGAGTATGAGGCCCGATTCCACGAGCTCTCCAGGCATGCCGCCATGATATTACCTACTGAGGAGGAGAGGGTTCGTTGTTTTGTTCGGGGTTTGAGACTACAGTTGCGGATTGAGACTCAGTCTTTAGTCTCAGCGGGCCGCTCATTTCTGGATGTAGTGGACCATGCCCGCACTATCGAGCAGCTCCGTCGCGAGGCCCAAGGGGGCAGCGGCAAGAGACCTAGACAGGAGGATAGCTATGATAGGCGCCGTTTCAGACCCCGAGAGTCTTATGATAGATCCCAGCAGAGGTTTCAGTCGGGTCAGTCTAGTAGCCGCTTCCAGGCTGCTCTCCAGGCATCAGAGGGTGATCAGCACCGCCATATTGGTTTTAGTGCCGGTCCTAGTCGGGGCCGAGATAGTTCACAGATGGGTTCTTCTGGCCGGGGTAGCCGACCTCCAGCTCTCAGTCGACAGTCCCAGGGGTGTTATGAGTGTGGGGATTTAGATCATTGGGCCCGCGAGTGTCCCCATCGCAGGTTAGCCTTACCCGCTCCACAGGCAGTTAGGCATGCGCCAGCACCTCCAGCTAGAGGCAGAGGCCAGGGACAGGACCGTAGGGGTGGTCACCAGGGTATACGGGGTGGTCCCCGAGGAGGCAGATTAGGGGGCAGAGCCGATGCACAGGGTAGGGGAGTCCAGGCCCACTTTTATGCAGCTCCAGCTAGAGCAGATGCGGAGACCTCGGACGATGTGATCACAGGTACAGTGTTATTATGCCAGCAGCCCGCCTTGGCTTTATTTGATCCAGGCTCTACTTTTTCGTATGTTTCTGTCTACTATGCCTCTCGATTGAGTTTGATGTCTGAGCCTCTGGTAGCGCCGTTGCGTGTGTCGACCCCCGTGGGTGAGTCTTTAGTAGTGGATCAGGTATTTCGATCTTGCTTAGTTACTATCCAGGGGCGTGACACCCGGGCTGACCTTATATTGCTTGACATGGTTGATTTTGATGTGATTCTGGGCATGGATTGGTTA
>NW_026020677.1:0-10904 GCF_900185275.1 Solanum verrucosum
TGTCCTATTTCTATCAATCACAAGAGCACCATGGCTGATTTGGTTGAGTTAGACATGGTAGATTTCGATGTCATTCTAGGTATGGATTGGCTTCATGCTTGTTATGCATCATTAGATTGTAGAACTCGAGTGGTCAAGTTTCAGTTTCCGAATGAGCCAGTTAGAGTGGAGTAGCAGTTCAGCAGTGCCTAAGGGTTCTTCATTTCGTACCTTAAGGTGAGAAAGTTAGTTTCGAAGGGTTGTATCTATCACTTAGTTCGAGTTCATGATTCTAGTGTTGAGATACCTCATTTCCAGTCAGTTCCTATAGTAAGAGAGTTTCCAGAAGCATTTCCTGATGATCTACCCGGAATTCCTCCTGAGAGAGAGATAGATTTCGGCATAGATCTCATTCCAGATACTCGTCCTATCTCTATTCCGCCATATAGAATGGCACCAGCGGAGTTGAAAGAGTTGAAAGAGCAGTTGAAAGATCTCCTAGAAAAGGGTTTCATTCGACCGAGTGTCTCACCTTGGGGTGCTCTGGTTTTGTTTGTGAAGAAGAAAGATGGTTCCCTTAGAATGTGTATAGATTACCGCCAGTTGAACAAGGTTACCATCAAGAACAAGTACCCTCTTCCGAGGATTGATGATCTTTTCGATCAGCTTTAGGGTGCCACTTGTTTTTCAAAGATTGACCTCCGATCAGGCTATTATCAATTAAGGGTAAGGGAATGTGATATCCCAAAGACTGCTTTCAGAACCAGGTATGGTCATTATGAGGTTTTGGTCATGTCCTTTGGTTTGACTAATGCGCCTGCAGCTTTCATGGATTTGTTGAATAGAGTCTTCAAACCTTATTTAGATATGTTTGTTATTGTCTTTATTGATGATATACTAGTCTATTCAAGGAATGAAGAAGATCATGCTAGTCATCTCAGAACAGTTCTTCAGACTTTGAAAGACAAGGAGTTGTATGCCAAGTTCTCTAAGTGTGAGTTTTGGCTTAAGTCTGTGGCATTCCTAGGCCACATTGTGTCCGGTGATGGAATTAAAGTTGATACTCGAAAAATTGAGGCAGTGCAGAATTGGCCTAGACCCACATCTCCAACTGAAATTAGGAGTTTCTTGGGATTAGCTGGCTATTATAGAAGGTTTGTTGAAGGGTTCTCGACTATTGCATCTCCTTTGGACAAAGTTGACTCAGAAGACAGTGAAATTTCAATGGTCTGAAGCTTGTGAGAAAAGCTTTCAAGAATTGAAAAAGAGATTGACTACAGCTCCAGTTTTGACGCTACCAGAAGGTACTCAAGGTTTTGTGGTGTATTGTGATGCATCTAGAGTTGTTTTGGGTTATGTCTTAATGCAGAATGGCAAGGTTATAGCTTATGCCTCCAGACAGTTAAAGGTTCATGAGAAGAACTACCCAACCCATGACTTAAAGCTAGCTACTGTAGTATTTGCTTTGAAGATATGGCGTCATTACTTGTATGGTGTGCATGTCGACATATTCACTGATCACAAGAGCCTTCAATATGTGCTTACTCAGAAAGAGCTTAATCTCAGACAGAGGAGGTGGTTAGAGTTACTCAAGGATTATGACCTGAGTATTCTTTACCACCCAGGTAAGGCTAATGTTGTTGCTGATTCTTTGAGCAGGTTGTCTATGGGTAGCACCGCCCATATTGAAGAAGGAAGGAGAGAGTTAGCAAAAGAAGTACACAGACTGGCATGCCTGGGAGTCAGATTTACAGATTCTGCAGAAGGAGGAATAGCGGTGACGAGCAGGGCCGAGTCATCATTAATGTCAGAAGTGAAAGAGAAGCAAGATCAAGATCCCATTTTGCTCGAGTTGAAGGAAAATGTTCAAAAGCAAAGAGTATTAGCTTTTGAACAAGGGGGAGATGGTGTTTTGAGATTTCAAGGTAGATTGTGCGTACCTATGGTAAATGGACTCCAAGAGAAGATTATGGATAAAGCTCACAGCTCCAGATATTCTATTCATCCGGGTTCCACCAAGATGTATCGTGATTTGCGTGAAGTTTATTGGTGGAATGGCATGAAGAAGGGCATTGCTGAGTTTGTTGCTAAGTGTCCAAATTGCCAACAAGTGAAAGTTGAACACCAAAGGCCCGGTGGTTTGGCTCAGAGGATAGAACTTCCAGAGTGGAAGTGGGAGATGATCAATATGGATTTCATCACAGGGTTGCCAAGGTCTCACAGACAGCATGATTCTATTTGGGTAATTGTCGACCGAATGACAAAGTCAGCTCATTTTCTACCGGTAAAGACTACCAATACAGCAGAAGATTATGCCAAGTTGTATGTTCAAGAGATAGTGAGACTTCATGGAGTCCTAATCTCCATTATTTCAGATAGAGGTGCACAGTTTACTGCACAGTTCTGGAAATCTTTTCAGAAGAGCTTGGGTTCAAAGGTGAACTTAAGTACTTCCTTTCACCCTCAGACTGATGGGCAAGCAGAGCACACTATTCAGACCTTAGAGGATATGTTGAGGGCTTGTGTAATCGATTTCAAAGGGAGTTGGGATGATCACCTACCTCTCATTGAGTTTGCCTGCAACAACAGTTATCACTCTAGCATCCAGATGGCTCCATATGAAGCTCTTTATGAGAGAAGATGTAGATCTCCTATTAGATGGTTTGAAGTTGGTGAAGCACAGTTGATAGGACCAGATTTAGTTCACCAAGCTATGGAGAAGGTGAAAGTGATTCAAGAGAGGTTGAAAACGGCACAGAGTCGTCAGAAATCCTACACCGATGTTAGGAGAAGGGCGTTAGAATTTAAAATAGACGATTGGGTATATTTGAAGGTTTCACCCATGAAAGGCGTTATGAGGTTTGGTAAGAAGGGGAAACTTAGTCCCCGGTATATTGGACCTTACGGCATAGCCAAGAGGATTGGCAATGTTGCTTATGAGTTGGAGTTACCACAGGAACTAGCAGCGGTTCATCCGGTATTTCACATCTCCATGTTGAAGAAGTGCATAGGCGATCCTTCATTGATCCTGCCAACTAAAAGTATTAAGATCAAGGATAACTTAACTTATGAGGAGGTTCCTGTTCAAATTTTAGATCATCAAGTTCGTAGGTTGAGAACGAAAGATGTAGCCTCAGTCAAAGTCCTATGGAGGAACCAATTTGTTGAGGGAGCTACTTGGAAAGCCGAAGAGGACATGAATAAGAGATATCCATATCTCTTTGAATCCGGAGGAAATGCGGATTAAGGTATTAATTTCCTTCTTAGTGCCCTTTTTATTTTATTATGAGCATGTCGTTATTGTTGTTGCGTTTGCATGGTTGTTTGTTGGGTGTTAAGTTGATGTTACACCCTTAGCTTTGTAAGACTAACCTCATTCGAGGACGAATGTTCTCAAGGGGGAGATATTGTAACATTCGACAATTTGAAGTGGCTTTGAAGAAGCTTGAAATTTGGAAATAGTCATTTTTGGAAAAATTTAAAATCTGGAAATTTGGCAGTCCAGAATCTGGAAAATTTGGCTAAGTTCAAAAATCTGGAAATTTGGCTAAGTGTAGAAATCAGTGAGTTTTTGGCCAACTTTGAGCAGTCGTAACTCCTAGCTCAGGATGAGTTAGGAGTAGTTCCAGTTATGGTTTCGAAGCTTGTGGAATGATCTTTCCAACGCCACCGAGTTTGCTCGATTCCGAGTTCGTATGAGCGAGTTATGCCCTCTGAAAGTTGGGGCAGTTGGCAAGGAGTCCGTCCGGAAATTTAAGGGCATTTTAGTCTTTTCACAAATCATTTCTTTTGAGCTTATATTGTTGTATTAGGCTGATCTTTGGATCATTTTGTCCCATTTTGAAAGAGAAAGAGTTAGGGTTCTTGAGAGTGAAGAAGAGAAGAAGAGAAGAAGGAGAAGAAGAAGAAGAGAAGAAAGAGGAGATCAACAAATTCGTCAAGATCATTGTGGATTTTCGTCGGGGGTGATCCCTATCATGGTATGTGAGTTCTTTGTGTGGGTTGATCCTTTCCCCAACTCACCAAGCTTATGTTTATGGTTTGAGAAAAGATTGGATTTGTTGTTGAAGTTGTTAGTTGTTGTTGATGTTGTTAGTTGTGTTGTTGAAGTTATTGTTGGTTGTGGGATAGGATTGGGCTGTGTATTTGAGTTGTGATCTATTGTATGTTAAGAGATTGATGATCCTTAGTGTTGGTTGGTTCATACCCCCACACACCAACTCGTTTTTAATTCCAAGAGAAGATTTATTGGTTGTTGAAGTTGTAGTGGTGTTGTGTTGAACTTCTTGCTGGTTTAGTACAGATTTCTGGCTGTGATTTTTGAGTTGAATCTATTGTATAATAAGGGTCTTTATGATTCTAAGTGTTTCTGCTAAACCCTTGAGGTTGAGAGGGTTTAGAATTGGAAATAAACAAGGGGAAAAAAGTCGGCTTTTTGGGGAAAAGGGGCTGGGCTGTCGCACCTCTCCTAGTGCCAAGGACACCAATCCTTCCCTTTCATTCACCATTTTTTTTCATACATGTTCCTAGGTATTATACCTATGTTTTCTAGTTGTTTCCAACACTCCAAGGTACTTCTAAAAGTCAAGTAAAACTACAAGTCAAGTGAAGTTAGTTTCCAATTCAAGTGAAGTTAGTTTCCAAGTCAAGTGAAGTCAAGCTTAGAAGTAAGTAAGTCAAAGCAAGTCTTTAAGGTTATCCAAGAGTCTTCATTGAACGTTTTAACTTCATTCTAAGGCTCAAGTTCCAAGTTAAGTATTGAGTTTCAAGTCAAGTCAAAAGTTAATAGTTTCATGTTAAGTTAAGAGTTTCACATCAAGCCAAGAGTTCAAGTAAAGTAAAGAGTTTAAATTTGAGTTCTTTTCTCAAAGTTATTAGGGAACTATGTATTCCCAAAGAAGTTTAATGTTTTTACATTTAAACAAGGTTGGAAACTGAGATTTCCAAAAGAGCCTTCGGGCTAGTTTTTGAGTAATTATCTCATATCAGCAGGAAGAAATATGTTTCAAAAAACATAAGAGCCAGTACATTTTTGGGAGTAGTATCGAGCACCGAATTGGGGGAGCGTTCAAAGAACCCACAGCCCCCATAGAACCATGTTAGCCACCATGGGTAGAAAATGATCATACTTTTTAGATGAATCCTTTTCAGATTAAACTAGTGGATCCATTAGGCAGTTCAGGTGTTATACCTTTGGCCGGGTATAAGATGCTCTGGCAGCGTGAGGTCGATTGATGTATCATCAATATAGCCCTTATGTGATGGTTATCGGTTAGAGAAACTCCCACAACAGTTATTGTATTTTCATACACAGAGATTATTGTATTTTTATATACATCAGTTCATTGTATTTCTATATACATTTCAGGCTTATTGTATCCTTGTATACACACATAGTTTATAGCATGTTTTAAACAGTCTTTCTTTATATCGCACTTGTTTTAAATTGCCTTATATTGAAAGAAGTCAGTCAGGTTTAGTTGAGTTGAGCCAGGTAAGCTATTCAGTTTCTTCCAGATTTCCTTCTAGCCTTTGTTGCTTAGTTTTCCAGCTCGCATACTCGTACATTCCATGTACTGATGCCAGTTGGCCTGCATCGTTTGATGATGCAGATTCAGGTACCCCGGATCAGCATTCTGTACGTCGTTGATCCAGCTGAGCACTCCAGAGTCAGTGGTGAGCCTCCTTGCATTCCGGAGGACTCAATTATTTTGTGTTCTTAGTTTTTTTTGTTTTATTAGGATGTTGCGGGGTCTGTCCCAACATCCATCTCAGTATTTTAGAGGCTTCATAGACAGACAGTCAGTCAGTTAGTTTTGAGTCTCTCATCTATATATATATATGTAAATATTCTATTTTGAGATTCGAGTTGCCTTTATGTCCATATTTTATAAGTTAAGTTGTTTTCTAACCTTGCATTAGCATTGAGTTATTCTGTTGGGTTAGGTTTCCGCTGAGTTAAGAAAGCCAGGCCAAGGGTTCGCTTGGGGCCAGAAATGGTCTCCGGGTGCCGGTCCCGTCCAGGGTGTAGGCTCGGGGCGTGACAACTCTATCCTATGAATATACAAGGTTTCAACCAAGTATCTAATTTACTTTTCCATATGGACGCAACTAAGAAAACAAAAGCAACCAAGAACACAAAGTAGATTGCAGTCACACTTGGCATGGAACAAAATATCAATGGGAAACGACATCCATGTTATATATAATGTGTAGAAAAACGACAAAAGATTTAATTAATATCTTGGAAAAAGGCTCAAATATCGCCATCAAACTTTGAGAAAATGTTCATTTATGCCATTCATTTAAAGTTTGCCTCATCTATGCCATTTTTGTTTGAGAAAAGGCTCATCCATTGAAAAAAGTTTCAGTTTTGCAAAACCATTTTTGACACGTGATCAAGTATGATTCGGTCATTTCATTAACTAAATCAATTTTTAAAAGTAAAAGGCTCAAATATGCCAATTCGAGAAATAGATTTTGTAATAGTTGCTTCAGATGTTATTGGTAGACACATGGATGTTGCTGAAATAAAGGAGAAGATTTTAAACATGAGAAGGGATGTTGTTCTGTGCACCATTTCCATAGTGGGTATGGGAGGTTAAGGGAAAACTATTGTGGCTAAGAGGACTTTCAACGACAAACACATGCATCAAGCAGCAGTTCGAAAAGAGAGTTTGGTTGTGTCTACCTGAAATGTCATAAACGAAGATCTTTCTTGAACTGATTCTCGAATCACTGACAAAGAGGAAAGTTGAGCTCGAAGGCAGGGATATAATAGTCAAGACGCTACAAGATAAACTGGCAGAAAAAAAAGTATTTGCTTCTCCTGGATGATTTGTAGCGTGTTGACTCTACATCATGGCTTGAGTTCATTGACACCTTGAGAGGAATAAATACATCCAAAGGAAACTGCATTCTCGTGACTACTCATATGAAGAGGGTGGCATCCACAATACCAGTAGATCTTCATATGTTGGGAAGATTGACAAGAGATCATTGTTGGTCCATTTTTAATCAAAGAGCATTTGTTGATGGGGAAGTTCCAGAGGAAGTAGTGAGCATGAAGAACAGGATTGTTGAAATGTGTCAAGGTCTACCATTGGCTGCAAGTGTATTGGGAGGCCTCTTACGCAATAAGTAAAAACATGAATGGCAGGCAATTCTTGAAGACAACCCCCTTGTTGCAGGTGAATATGATAACGGGAAAAATAGCTTAAAGAAAATCCTAAAACTCAGCTATGATTATCTACCATCTCCACATCTGAAAAAGTGTTTTGCTTACTTTTCCATTTTTCCAAAAGATTTTGTGTTTGAAAAGGACCAACTAATCCAATTCTGGATGGCGGAAGGTTTTCTCCATCCATGTCAAGAGACCACTATGATGGAAGACGTTTGGAAAATTCCTTGCTGCAATTATATATAACATATGTTTGGAAGACCACTATGATGGAAGACGTTTTCTCCGTCCAATTCTGGATGGCAAAAGATCTTTTCAACTTGTATTGCAAAATGCCTTGCTGCAAGATATTAAGCTAGATGAGCACAAGAATATAACAACTGTAAGGTGCACGATCTTGTGCATGATTTGGCTGGAGGTATCTTAAAATCTAAACTATTTGATCCGAAGAGCGTTAGAGGAGAAAAACTTTCTCAAGTTCAATACTTTGGATGGGACTCTGATACGCTCAAATTACACCTCCTTTCAGAAGCATAAGCGATCGTTATCAAGTAAAGAACCCAACTTGTAGGTTGGGATCGATCCCATGAGGAAAATGGTTTAGACTTTACTTTTAACCAACAATTATATTCGATTAGTCAAATTATTTCCAGAAACAGGTAATAAAAAGGGGGGTTGTGCTTGTGTAAAACAAATAGTAAGACTTAATATTGTAATCAATAATTAAATTCAACTTTGGTTGTTATCAAGATAAGAGAAATAACTAGGGTACGCGTGTTTCCCATAATCTCATAACGCAGTAATCCTAGTAATAGCAATCCTTTTCTAGTGTATTACATACAAAGTGATAAGTTAGGTATCTCTAAATCCTTGGTCCGGCATCTAGAGAATTTCACCCCGCACCTTGGTCCGGCTACGTGTGTATAATTTACTAACCCTTACCTTTACCTCATATTAGACATCATAATCGATGTTTGGCTTAGTTATTACTTCGCACCAATCGACACTAGCCTATTAGATAGTATCACACTAAATCTATGTTGATAATTCTTTTCTTGTTAATTACCTCCTTGGTCTGGCAAGTAGTAACAAGGCGAGTTCTAACGTTGGCCACCGTTAAAAAGACTTCTAAACGAAAGAATTATCAATGCATGCAAAATACTAGTCAAGAATTGCTTATTTACTATTCATACTTTGTTAATCGATCATGGTTCCCACAACCCTAGTTGTGGATTTAGTTACTCATATTAGCAAAAACACAATTCATAATCGTAGATAGAGAAATCATGAACTTACATCAAGAGAATAGTAAACCCAAAAAATTAACTTGAATTGCAAAGCCAAAATCTTCAAAACGAACTTGGGAAATCAATAAGTGCTAGGGTTGCAAATTAATCTCCAAAGTTACAAAGAAAAAATAGAATAATAGTGTCTATCCCCCAAAAACGAGGTTTACATGTCCTATTTATAGAAAACAAATCCTAAATAAAAAAGGAAACAAATTAAGGAAAGTTTTGTTCAGGTACGCGTCTTCGATCCACGAGACTGACTTACGGACCGTCGATGGATCTACGGTCCGTAAGTCCCTTCCATCACTCGGGACTTAGAAAATATTTCAGCATCCAACAATCAGCTTCTTTGAAGCAAACGACGGACCAGCAGCACGGACCGTAGATCGACCTACGGTCCGTCAATCCCTTCCGTAGCTCCATACTTAGCATCTTCAAAAATTAGGTACTGGAACCCTCACAGTCTCACTCTACGGATCAACAGTACGGTCTGTAGATCAATCTACGGACCGTCAATGGGCACCGTGGTTCCACCCTTGGTCAGATTTCCCTGATTTGTCCTCAACACGTTCCTGCTGATCTACGGTCATCACCTACGGACCGTGAATGGACCTACGGTCCGTAGATGACCTCCGTGGATGCCTTTTTCTGCATTTCCTTCAGCTGTCTCTAAACTTTCGCGCCTGAACACCTTTCATGCAAAACATGATAAAATACATAAAAACCAATATAAAAAGGCCCTAGACACACACAACTTGTAAGTGAAATGTATTAGAAATACCGTAAACTCACGGTATATCAGACTCACCAAGGGATCAAATAGATAAGATAAATGAGCCAGAACGTTTGTGCACACTGTTCTGGAGAAGCAATTATGTATCTGAAGATATGCTATTGAGCTTTAAGTTCTTGAGAGTTTTAAATTTTTCCTGTTCAGGAATCAAGGTGTTGTCATTCAAAATTGGCAAGCTAATATCTTGAGATATCTTGATATCTCCGATACCATGATTGAAGTCTTTCCCAAACATTTGCAAGCTCTACAATTTGCAAACATGTAGAATCAATAGCTGTTTTTCACTCAGGAAGCTTCCAGAAGAAATGGAAAATATGACAAGTTTGCGACACATATATTGCAACTATCATTACAAATAAAAGATTTATTTGGGGATCAAGGTTTATTTATCAGTTTCACGTGCCACTTAATATGAGGCAATTGACAAGTCTTCAGACGCTACTTTTTTCTATGTAGGTTAGGAAAGGTTGTCAAATAGAAGAATTAGGTCGTTTGAAAAACCTTAGATGTGAATTGACAATCAAACGTCTCCAATTAGTCATAAATAAAGAAGAGGCTCGAACAACATATTTACAGAAGAAACCAAATATCTACAAGATGGCATATTTATGGTCCCATGATGAATTGGAAGGCTGTGAGATCAATGATGAGCATGTATTAGATGGTCTTCAACCGCATCCAAACTTCACTAAATTTCCTTCATGGTTCACTAAAGGATTGTTACCAAATTTGGTGATGTTGAAATTAAGTGGTTGCAAGAGGTGCAAACATATTCCATCGCTTGGCCAAATGAAGTTCCTTCGGCATCTTGAGCTGCTAGGAGTCCTTGAATTGTAATCCATCGGCCGACATTTTATGGTGTTAATGTTAATGATAATGGATCAAGAAGCAACAATTGCAATATATGTTGGAAGTGTTCTTTTGTTTAGGAATCATTTATTTAATGTTTGTTGGCATTTTTATTTTGTTGAAATGTTCAACTCCTAATTATTAGGAAGTGGGCAGATTTTAGTGAGTTAGTAGCGTCTGTTAGGAGTCCTAGTAGTCGTGAATTTGTGGGTTTTATACGTAACAGAAAATCTTTGTAAAAGTCTATATATTGACTTATCCTGATTGCTATTGAAGATAAGAGAGTTGTGCAGTAATAAATTTGTCTTTTGTTGCTTATTTCAATCTGCTTTCTTCATAGTTCTTTTGTTATTTTCTATCAGTAGTATCAAGAGCCAGGTGTAATCCAAAAAACAAAAAACACATACGAGGGAGAGTTTACCCCGAAATTCATTATTCATCTATTGCTTCAGAGAGTAACTTTGTGCAAGCAGCCATCCTCCGCGTTTTGATGGTCACTATGACCATTGGAGTATTCTGATGGAAAAACTTTTTACAATCAAAAGAGTATAGGCCAATTGTTGAGGATGGAATCAGCGCTCCAGCGAAAGGCGAAGCTTTGACAAATGCTCAAAGATAGAGTTTGAAGGAAGAAAGCTTAAAGATTTGAAGGCCAAAAATTACCTCTTTCAGGCTATTGAACACCCTTTCTTGGAAACTATTCTTTGCAAAGAAACTTCCAAAGATATATGGGATTCCATCAAAAAGAAGTATCAAGGTACTATAAGAGTGAAGTGAGCACAACTTCAAGCCTTGAGAAGGGACTTCGAAACTT
>NW_026020678.1:0-3544 GCF_900185275.1 Solanum verrucosum
TCTCACTTTAGCGGATGATTGCTTTAAAGCGAAGCCTAGTTCGCAAAGGCAAGACCCCCTATTTTTGCGGGGTTCGCTTAAGCGAACATGTGCTCTCTTAAGCGACATCAGAGGGGTTTATGCCTGCCATTTTCAGGGTTTCAACCATTTTTAAACCATTTTGAGATTTATAAATCATATTTAGGGTTAGTATAGAATGAATAAGTTTTCTGATTTTATCTTTGTTCTTTCTTTATCTTTCTACTTTTCTTTCCATTTCGTTGGGTTGAAGCTGACTTGTCTTGGTGGAATATACAAGTGCCATCAAGTCCATTTTTGGATCGTGACAAATGGTATCAGAGCCCAGGTTCATAGGTCTCACATGTGTTCACACTAAGTCGAAAGTAGAGTCTCGAGGATCGACACAGAGACGCCTGTAATTATCTTTAAGAGGCTATGAAAACGGTTAGGAAACTTCTTTTTATTCATTCTTTCTTATCGTGCATGGTTAACTTCACTAGTTTTGAGTTGCCAGTGTTGTCATGGGCAAATGTAAGGATCAGAGCTTTTTGTTTCTAAGGGTAAAATGGAGGTAGTCCGAGACACTGGTTGAGACCCCAACTAGGGGTAGAAGCAGGGCCCAAAGTAAGAGGTCGTGTTCGTGGAGTAGAACAGACTAGAGGTCGTGCACGTGGAGCAGCACTAACTAGAGGCAGATCTAGAGAGGTTTCTCCTAAGCCCACAGGTCAAGGTTGCTGAGGACCAGGTTTTCCTGGGTTTAGAGCTCTTTTGTTTGAGGAGACCTTGTTGAAGATGTTAGAAGTGTTGGAGAACTTCCCTCAAGGTGGTGTGGCAGGTACACCACATGGTTCTCAGATTGGATTTGGGGAACATATCATTAGGTCATTCAAGGCTCTAGGTTCTGTGAGCTACCAATAGTTCCTACATCGGCTGTGGGTGCACCAAATTTCTCCTGAGGTTATCCTGAACAACAAATTAGTAGTGTTATGGAAATGTTTCGGAGGATGAAATCACTCCAATTAAGGGAGGATGCTTATGAATTTTTTGACCTTGTGCCATGATATGCTTAAGGCAGTGGATATTGGTGATACTCATGGTGTTTATTTTGTTGGAAATTTGTGAGCTCTAGACTAGTTGGATCTTCTCCGGTAGAGTGGGATACATTTTCACGCCCCGAACCTAACACCCTGGACGTGGCCGGCACTCGAAGACCATTGTTGGCCCTCACGTGAAACCCTTGGCCTGGCTTTCTTAACTCAGCGGAAATCTATCTTCAACAGATAACTCAATACCATGCAAGGTTATAAAACAACTAAACTGATGCATAACATGACAAAAGGCAAACTCGTGTCCCAAAATAGAATATTTAGATATATACATAGTGAGGGACTCAATACTGACTGACTGACTGTCTACGAAGCCTCTAAAATACTGAGATGGATGTTGGGACAGACCCCGCAACATCCTAATAAAACAAAACTAAGAGAACAACATAATCGAGTCCTCCGGAAATCAAAGGAGGCTCACCACTGACCCTGGAGTGCTTAGTTGGATCAACGGCGTGCTGGTTGCTGACCCTGGGTACCTGTGTCTGCATCACAAGAACATGCAGGCTAACTGCATCAGTAACATGGAATGTACGAGTATGCGAGCTGGAAAATAAGCAACAAAGGCTAGAAGGAAATCTGGAAGAAACTGAATAGCTTACATGGCTCAACTCAACTCAACCTGATAACTGCTTTCAATATAAGGAAATTTAAAACAAGTGCGATATAAAGAAAGATTGTTTAAAAACCTATTATAAACTCTGTGTGTATACAAAGATACAATAAGCCTGAGATGTATATAGAAATACAAATGAACTTATGTATATAAAAATACAATACTTTATGTATGAAAATACAATAACTGTTGTGGGAGTTTCTTTAATCGACAACCATCACGTAAGAGCTATAGTGATGATACAGCGATCGACCTCACGCTGCCAGAGCGTCCTATACCCGGCCAAAGGTATAAGACCTGAACTGCCTAATGGATCCACTAGTCTAATCTGAAAAGGGTTCATCTAAAAAGTATGAACCTCTTCTACCCATGGTGGCTAACATGGTTCTATGGGGGCTGTGGGTTCTTTGAATGCTCCCCCAATTCGGTGCTCGATATACTCCAAAAAATGTACTGGCTCTTATGTTTTTAAAACATATGTCTTCCTGTTGATTTGAGATAATTACTCAAAAACTAGCCCGAAGGCTCTTTGAAATCTCAGTTTCCAATCTTATTTAAATGTAAAAACATTTCTTTAAAACTTCTTTGGGAATACTTAGTTCCCTAATAACTTTGAGAAATGAACTCAACTTTATACTCTTGACTTTAACTGAAACTCGTTACTCTTTACTTGACTTGAAACTTGAGCCTTAAAAATGAAGTTAAAACGTTCAATGAAGACTCTTGAAAACCTTAAAGACTTGCTTTGACTTTTCTTAACTTCTAAGCTTGACTTCTAACTTCACTTGACTTTCTAACTCGCCTTGAATTGGAATAGATTCAAGGTATATGATCACATGTTTATGGATGACTCCTTGACGTTTAGAAGTACTTTGGAGTGTTGGAAACAACTAGGAAACATAGGTACAATACCAAGGAACATGCATGAGAAAGTATGAAAAGAATGGGGAAACTTGGCGTCCTTGGCGCTCTGCAAGGCGCGGAGCGCCAACTCTTGAAGCTCAGAAGGACCTGCTAGCGCTCTGCTAGGTGCGCGCCCCAAGGGGGAAGTTCAGAACCTCTTTTGGGGCGCGTGGCAGGCGCAACACGCGCCACCCCTTTTCCAGAAAACTCGACTTTTCTCCCTTTTTCACCAACTCTAAACCACTTTAACTTCAAAGGTTTCAACCCCAAACACTAAGAATCATAAAATCCCTCAATATACAAGAGATTTCAACTCACAAAACACAACCGGAAACATGTCCCAAATCAACAAGGAACTTCAACAACACAATCAACAACATCAACAACACAACCAACAACTTCAACAACACAATCAATCTTTTCTTGAAAATAAAACGAACTTGGCGTGTGGGGGAAAGGACCAACCCAACACTAGACTCACATACCTAGTAGGGATCACCCCCGACGATATCCACGATGATCTCTTTGCTTGCTCTTCTCTTTCTCCTCTTTTTCTCCTCTTCACTCTCAAACCCTAACTCTCACTCTTTAAAATGGGAAAACTGATCTAAAATCAGTCTAACACAACAATATAACCAAAAGGAATTGGTTAGGGAAAAGACCAAAATGTCCTTAAAATTTCCAGACGATTTCCCTGCCAACTGCCCAACTTTCAAAGGGATAACTCACTCATATGAACTCGGAATTGAGAAAACTCGGTAGCGTTGGAAAGATCATTCCACGAACTTACAACCATAATTGGAACTACACCTAATTCATTCTGAGCTAGGAAGTTATGACTGCTCAAAGTTGGCCAAAACTCACATTTTTTCCCACACTTAACCAATTTTCCAGATTTTGAATCTTTTCCAAAAATGAA
>NW_026020679.1:0-3363 GCF_900185275.1 Solanum verrucosum
TGATTTGGAGGGCGTCATGCCACTACGGGAGCAGAAGATGCTCGGGGTGTTCCTTAGACTATCACCGCCGAGGTTTTCTGGGGCAGTGGGGGAGGATGCCCACGAGTTTCTAGTTACTTGCCGCGACGGCTACAGACTTTGGGTTTAGTGGAGTCGAGAGGAGCAGACTTCACCGCTTACCAGTTAGACGGTCCCGCCAGGCAGTGGTGGCGTACATACTTAGAGACCAGGCCAGCTGGGTCTCCACCGGTCACATGGACTGAGTTTTCAGAGGCCTTCTTGGCCCGATTTATTCCCAGGAGCATCAGAGATCAGCTCAGAGATCAGTTTGCTCGGTTAGAGCAGGGCTCCATGACAGTATCAGAGTATGAGGCCCGATTCCACGAGCTCTCCAGGCATGCCGCCATGATATTACCTACTGAGGAGGAGAGGGTTCGTTGTTTTGTTCGGGGTTTGAGACTACAGTTGCGGATTGAGACTCAGTCTTTAGTCTCAGCGGGCCGCTCATTTCTGGATGTAGTGGACCATGCCCGCACTATCGAGCAGCTCCGTCGCGAGGCCCAAGGGGCAGCGGCAAGAGACCTAGACAGGAGGATAGCTATGATAGGCGCCGTTTCAGACCCCGATAGTCTTATGATAGATCCCAGCAGAGGTTTCAGTCGGGTCAGTCTAGTAGCCCCTTCCAGGCTGCTCTCCAGGCATCAGAGGGTGATCAGCACCGCCATATTGGTTTTAGTGCCGGTCCTAGTCGGGGCCGAGATAGTTCACAGATGGGTTCTTCTGGCCGGGGTAGGCGACCTCCAGCTCTCAGTCGACAGTCCCAGGGGTGTTATGAGTGTGGGATTTAGATCATTGGGCCCGCGAGTGTCCCCATCGCAGGTTAGCCTTACCCGCTCCACAGGCAGTTAGGCATGCGCCAGCACCTCCAGCTAGAGGCAGAGGCCAGGGACAGGACCGTAGGGGTGGTCACCAGGGTATACGGGGTGGTCCCCGAGGAGGCAGATTAGGGGGCAGAGCCGATGCACAGGGTAGGGGAGTCCAGGCCCACTTTTATGCAGCTCCAGCTAGAGCAGATGCGGAGACCTCGGACGATGTGATCACAGGTACAGTGTTATTATGCCAGCAGCCCGCCTTGGCTTTATTTGATCCAGGCTCTACTTTTTCGTATGTTTCTGTCTACTATGCCTCTCGATTGAGTTTGATGTCTGAGCCTCTGGTAGCGCCGTTGCGTGTGTCGACCCCCGTGGGTGAGTCTTTAGTAGTGGATCAGGTATTTCGATCTTGCTTAGTTACTATCCAGGGGCGTGACACCCGGGCTGACCTTATATTGCTTGACATGGTTGATTTTGATGTGATTCTGGGCATGGATTGGTTATCCCCTTATCGCGCTGTTTTAGATTGCTTTTCTAAGACTGTTACCTTAGCCATTCCCGGTATTCCTCCGGTGGTGTGGCAGGGATCTCGTAGTAGCACACCAGTTGGGGTTATCTCTTTTATTCGTGCTAGGAGGCTAGTGGCTAGCGGATGCTTATCATATTTGGCCTATGTACGTGATGTGAGTAGGGAGGTTTCTCCGGTTGAGTCAGTTCCTGTTGTTCGTGACTTCATAGATGTGTTTCCTACTGATCTACCTGGCCTACCCCCAGAGCGTGATGTTGATTTTCCGATTGAGCTTGAGCCAGGTACTCGCCCTATTTCTATTCCGCCATATCGGATGGCTCCTGCAGAGCTCAAGGAGCTCAGTGTTCAGCTTCAGGATCTCTTGGGTAAGGGATTCATTCGGCCTAGTGTATCGCCTTGGGGTGCCCCAGTCCTCTTCGTGAAGAAGAAGGACGGTACTATGCGATTGTGTATTGACTACAGGCAGCTGAACAAGGTGACGGTGAAGAACCGTTACCCCATGCCTCGTATTGATGATTTGTTTGATCAGCTTCAGGGTGCCGTGGTATTTTCTAAGATTGATTTAAGATCCGGCTACCACCAGTTGAGGATTAGGGCAGCGGACGTCCCTAAGACCGCATTTAGGACTCGTTATGGCCATTATGAGTTCTTGGTGATGTCGTTTGGGTTGACTAATGCCCCTGCCGCCTTCATGGACTTGATGACACGTGTGTTCAGGCCATACCTTGATTTATTTGTCATTGTCTTCATCGATGACATACTGGTATACTCGCGGAGCCGGAGTGAGCATGAGCAACATTTGAGGATAGTGCTCCAGACTTTGAGAGATCAGCGGCTTTATGCCAAGTTCTCAAAGTGCGAGTTTTGGCTTGAGTCTGTAGCCTTCTTGGGGCACGTGGTGTCCAAGGAGGGTATTAGGGTTGATCCGGCGAAGATTGAGGCTATTCGTGATTGGCACAGGCCCACCTCTGTGACTGAGATTCGTAGCTTCGTCGGATTGGCAGGCTACTATAGGCGTTTTGTTGAGGGATTTTCTACTATAGCAGCGCCTTTGACTCGGTTGACTCGCCAGGATGTTCCCTTTGTTTGGTCAGAGGAGTGTGAGGCGAGCTTTTTGAGGCTCAAGGAGTTATTGACCACCGCTCCTATATTGACTCTTCCAGTTGAGGGCGAGGGCTTCACGGTATATTGTACGCATCCGGCGTTGGTTTGGGTTGTGTATTGATGCAGCAGGGCCGGTTATTGCTTATGCGTCGAGGCAGCTTAAGATTCATGAGCGCAACTACTCACCCACGACTTAGATTGGCGGCGGTAGTTTTCGCACTTAAGATTTGGAGGCACTACCTGTATGGAGTTCGATGCGAGATCTATACTGATCACAGGAGTCTTCAGTACATCATGACCAGAGGGACCTTAATTCGAGGCAGCGTCGTTGGATTGAGCTCCTGAAGGACTATGACCTCTCTATTCTCTATCATCCGGGCAAGGCGAATGTAGTAGCGGACGCCTTGAGTCGGAAGGCAGTGAGTATGGTAGTCTAGCTTTTCTTCTACTACGGAGCGACCATTAGCTTTGGACATCCCATCTTAGCTAACCGGAAATATACGGCTTGATATCTCTGATTCCCCGGTGTGTACTAGCTTATGTGGATGCTCAGTCAATCTCTGCTGGATCGGATTCGCAGCCGCCAGGTTTGAGATATATTGAGGAGCCAGTTGCTATTTTGGCCAGAGATGTCAGACGGTTGCGTTCCAGAGCCATTCCTGTGGTTAAGGTCCATTGGAGACATCGTCCAGTTGAGGAGGCTACCTGGGAGATCGAGCATGAGATGCGGGCACAGTTCCCCGACTTATTTGAGCATTCAGGTACTTCTTGACTCTTACTTTCGCGGACGAAAGTTCGTTTAGTAGTGGATATTGTAATGACTTGAAAAGTTGACTTTGGTCAACCTTCTTGGAAGTC
>NW_026020680.1:665910-736557 GCF_900185275.1 Solanum verrucosum
TTCCAATGAAACCTATACACATTAGTAGATTATTTCCGCTACTCATTTCTTCGTATCCTTTATTCTGTATTCCTATTTTTATATACTTTCCGAATTCTCCTAAATTAATCATAAAATCCGGACTAATATAAAATATTCCTCCATTATTGGTCATATCTACTTCTGTTAATCCTATGATGGATTTCTTTAAGTCAGACCATCTATCATTGTATATTACTATTAATACTTTAGTTCCTAAATTCTTTCTAGTTAATCCCTTTAATCCTACTACTATTTAGCCAATGTGCATCAGTGTTAATCTGTTATGTATTATTCCTCGTAAGGATTCTGGATTTACTAAATTCATATTAGCTATTTCTTTCCCTATAGCTGAAATTTGTTCTTCTCTATAATGTTTATATAGCTGATTAGTTTTAGCAAAATATCTTGTATCATATAATATCTTTGGGTTAAGTAAGTTCAACTGATTCTGTTGGAATATTCTTAGGTCTTTATCTACATCTATTACTTGGTTTAACTCCTGGATTTGTTTATCTTCTTGTCTATTACGTGTTAATATTCTTGATATAAGATTATTTCCTATTCGATTTTCGGAAAAACTTACTCGTGGTCTTTCTTCGACTGTTGTTCTTCTACATGAAAGAAAGTCCATTTTTGAGATTTTCTAACTATTGTTGGTCTTTTCTTAAATGGAGTAATTTCAATATTTTTTAATTGAGTTATTAATTCTTCTACTTCAGTGTTTTTAGGTTGTTCTTTTATAACCTCTTTTTCTTTAATTATTTTGTCTAATTTTTTATTTAATTCTACCAGTAATACTATTATAGTGTTATTTTGTTTAATAATTATTTGATCTGATTTACTTGAAGGTTGGTGATCAGACAGTCCTTGAGGATCTGGTTGGATGCTTGCTGTAAACTTCAAGGCTTTAGTGTATGATGGTTCTTGACATGTTCATGAAAGGAGTTTATCTTATAGTTGTTGTATTGTCTTTATTAATTCACTAACTTCAGTAGTTACCACATCTAATTGCTTCGTAATTTTTTCAACTAATTTAGTTGTTTTTAATTCTAATTCTTTAGGTTTTTCTGTTATGGTTTTATTAGTTTTCCTATTTCAATTTTTGTAGGTATCTGTTCTATATTAAACTTATTGTTTAGGTATTGAATTTTTCTATCTAGTTATAAATCTTGTGATTTTAAGAAATCAAGATTTTGTTCTAATCTTTCTAATATCTTCTTATGTTTATTTTGAGTCATTTCTACTGTTTCTAGTAATCTTACTATATTCTTTTCTTTTTCTTGTGTTTTTTCACTAAAGTTTATTATAAGATCTATTATAGTATTATATTGCTTATCTTCTGAATGTAAAAGATGTTCTCCTTGACTGAAATTGCACCTTATTACTGAATTTTCTTTTAATATTCTGTATTTCTTTTCAGGATAGATTCTTACGTCTAAATAGTCTAGTTGTTTTAATGGATCTATAGTTACGATCTTAACCTAACGGAATATCTATTTTACTAATACTTTTCCTCTGGGATCTTATTCTATTATTTGCAGATTGAATATCACTATCTATGCTATGTAATTCCCACCTTATAGCACTTAACAGTTCTGGGTTGACTAATGTTGGTCTATTTACTGAGTATAGTCCTCCGTGATTACAGAGTCTATCTACTAAGTCTCTTGTTTCTAATACTTTTAAATATAAACTTAAAGCCTGTTTTAATTTTAACCACTCTGATTTTATTTGTATTTCTCTATATAAATACCAATATCCTAGTCGTAGTTGGTTAGCAAAAGGGTGGTTTTTTCATATACTATTTCTGTCTTAATTTTAACTGGGTAATGAATTTATATTCTAGTCTGGAGATTATTTCTATTAGATAATCTAATCTTATATTGTCTTCTTTAGTACTATTTAGTCTCTTTTATTTTAAATATAAACTTTCCAACTTTCTTTTTGTTTCTAAATGTATCTGAGTACTACGTAGAAGTCTTCTCATTAAAAGTTACTTCCGAAAAACTTCTCGCTCTGATACCAAAAATAAACAGATAATAAACAGATTTGATAAACAGATAATAAACAGATTTTAACAGATTTTTGGTTTTGGTGATTCACCAGGCAGCAGAAATCAACAGAACTTAGCAGAATAGCAGATATTTAGATTTTTGTAAATCCTACTCAATACTCCCTCTTACTCGTGTCTTATCATGTTTATCTCGTAGATATATATATATATATATGAGTGTATAATTTTTTATAATATTTTATATTGGGTGTATAGTATTGTATATCAAGTTTTTAAATATTTTAAATAAATATATATGAAGGCTTGCATATTTTATATTATGTTTTGGGCTAAAGATTTATAATGTAATTTTTGGGCTATACTTTTACAATGTAAGTTAGTTAATTGAATATTTTTTAAATTACAATTGACCCAAGTACATACATTGTCAAAATGGGCCAAGGTTTTTAAACTTTACCAAAATTTAACCACTAACCCATTGAAATCTCTCTTTCTCTCCTCCCATATTTCATTCTCCACCCATCTTTTTGAAATTCTCAAATGTGATTTTACTATTACATGAATTCGGTGATAGCTAAGTCGCTGATGATTTCTCCGATGAAGGTGCTGATTTATTTGCTTTGTTTGTTCAGAGTAAAAGGAATGGTCATATATCTATATATAGTTGAGTAATTGCTAATGGCCCATACTTTTGAAAAAAATATACATATTAAATCATGTTTTACCTCCGTTATTAAAGTTACTATGAAATACTATTGACATTTTGTTGAAGCCAGGGCCGGCTCTATGCTTCTTCGAATAAGGCATTGGCCTTAGGCCCCAATTTTAGGGGGCCTCAATTTTTTAACAATAATAAATTATGTGTTGTTTTTTTTTATAGAAAAGATTAATTATTTATGATAAAATATAAATTTTTTAAAACAATTATTATTTTATTCTCTTTAATCTCATTTAAATAGAAGAAATCAAAACAATTGTTTTATTTTCTTACATTCTCTATGCTAATATTCACATTATTTTATTCTTTTTAACTCCTTTTACACTCTCTTCTTTAATTTTTTGATAAGTTAGAGTAATATTCTATCAAAAATATGAATCAATAGTCGAAAAGTGTTGAACAAAGTGAATAGTAAATTATTTTTCTATTCTTCTTAGATTTTCAAGCATTACAACAAGTATAGTAAAATGTGGGGTATACAAAATTATCAACTTCTTGAATCAAATTCTATGTTAACAATTCATATAATAATTGTCCGAGTAAGAAAATGTTTATCAACGTTGAATTGATAAAACTTTATCTAAAGCTAATAATTGAAAAAGGAATCGAATAAATCATTTATAAAAAAATATTAAGTATACTTTGCATTTAAAAATGTAAGTTTTTTTTTTTTTTAAAAAAATTTAATGCATATGAAGTTTATTTAGATTTTTGGCCTCTAGTTGAAATTTCGCTTTAGGCCTCTGATTGCGTTGAGCCGCCCCTGATTGAAGCAATAGACAATTATTGTTGAAGCTCGAAGCTTCAAAATATGAAAAATTGAATTTATGCAAATAAGCTCAGTTTTAAGTGAGATTGTTGCAAAAGATTAGTTCCATATTGAAGAGCCTAAATATAAATTTTTGGGTGATTTGATGTAGGGTTTGAGTTGCTTTTAGATGAATATGATGCTTGAATTTAAGGAAGAAAACGAAATTCATTTTTTATATAATAGTGTAAATATTGTGTTTTGGGTGCATAATATTGAATATCAAGTTTTTAAATATTTTTGTAAAAAATAAAATATGAAAAGTTTGTATATTATTGTATACCAGATGTATATTATTGTATATCAAATTGTGTTCTAGGCTATATTTTTACAATGTATTTAGGTAATTGTCTATTTTTGAAATTTTATTTATATCATGCCAATTTTGATGAGAGAAGAATAAATTCTACTTTTCAATTGAATATATATATATATACGCGCGACTCCCAAATATTATTTGGGAGGGGGAGAGGGGGTAAATTAACTTGTGCTTCATTGGTTGAATTATTAAAAAAAATGTCTAACACCCAATCTTAAAAGGTCAGTTTTCTAGAAAAATCAATTAAAATCAGCCTTATAGGTTAATACGCTTATTTACGTGAAATTTCAATTTTCTAACACTCGATTAGCATAATATTAAAAATAGTTACATTCTGATATCGATATTTAATTTTTAATATTTTAAAATACTTTTTGAATCAAATACTTATCTGATCAGGTCATTTTTTAAAAACATTATGTATTATCATTTTTATTAAAAATTGACCTCGTAGATATATTATTTTGAACTTTTGAAACAATTTATAAGAATTAATCGGCTATAAAAGGTCGATAATATTGATTTTCTTTAAAAAAGAAATCGAACTCATAGGGTATATTCATATATGCTGTTCCTTTTGGTTGAAAAACCTATCCATGTAATCACGTTGCATATGTATTGTCTCCATTTATTTGAAGTAAAAGAGAAATGACATAAAGTTACCACTGAAGTGTCTCGAATTTTCAAAAAGATTAACTTTGTAACTGTTCTATTACCCCACTAAATAATTTTGAACATATATTATTATATCATTTTTCGATCAGCCCCAAATTTTAAGAAGCAAGTGTGTTCACACACCAATCATTATATGAGACGTGTTAATTTAATTAAAAATATAATTTTTTTTCATTTTAAGTTTATTCTTAATCTTTTTTCTTCTTTATTTCTCTCTCTCTCTCTCTCTCTTTTTGACTTATTCTAATTTTGATTTCATCTTAAATTTCACTCCATCTTCCGGCTCCCACTTTCTAGTGATTCATCCTCTATTTTCTTTCTTTTTCTTCACCTCCCACCCTCACCCCACCCCACGTCAAGTTGAACTTCATTCCCATTTTCTTTTCTTTTTCTTCTTCTTCTTCTCTGGTAATTTTTTTTTTATAGAATTCATACTATTTTTTAGACTTTATTGAATTATTGATAACAAAATTAATTAAATTTTTGAAGGTATCATCAACTACTCCTTTTCATATAACTTCAAAATTAGAAATGATAATTTTAAAAGAATCAATGAATTCCCCGAAAATTGAAAGAACTTACTTGAAATCGGATGAAAAAAACTATATGATACTTCCTAATCATCTTGAAATCTAATGGGTTTATCAAATTGTTTGAAATATAAGAAAATATTTAGATAAAATTTTAAAATTAAAGAGAGTAAAAATAATAGTAATAAAACAAGGAAGGTGAAGTTGTGGTAAAAATGGTGACATTGGAAGTGAAAAGTTTCAATGAAGATGTCAATGAATTTTTGAAGAAGAAAGAAGAAAGAAAGAGAAAAAAGAAAAAGAAAAAAAGTTAAAATAATAAGAAAAATAAAAAAATATATTTTATAATAAAATACTTGTAAAAATAAAATTAAATTAGTTATTTTAAGTTGCTCACTCTCTTTGAGAGAGCGCACACTACTCTCTATGTGAGGTGGACGAAAAATGATATAATAATATATGTTCAAAATTGTTTATTGGATAATAGGACGGTTGCAAAATTAATGTATTTTTTTAAAAATTCAAAACAACTTCAGTGGTGACTTTATGTCTTTTCTCGACGTAAAACTATGAAAAGTTCATATGAAAAGTTCATAATGTATGACTTTGTATATCATGGACAAACGTAATTTATTTTGGATAATCAAAATACCATAGAAAAAACAATGAAAGAGAAAGAGAAGGAGGGTGGACATCATAATCATTTCAATTGCATCATCTCGTCCCCAATTTTGATAACTAATAATATACTCTTTTAGGGCATGCCAAGTTCAATAAATAAAGTGAATAAAAATGGAGATGTTGTTTTGTTGATTTAACTTTCCTCTAAGCCTTATTTTGTTATCATTTTAATAAAATCAGACAGAGAAAAGATTAGTACTTAATAATTACTCCATAAACAGCAGTACAGCACCCTGATTTTTTCTTTTCTAGGTTATTTTATTGAGCACTTTCACATATAGCAAACACAAAATTTATATTTGTATGCTATAGCAAAGTTTGCATAATTGCGCTCCATAGCAAACATAAATATGTATATTTCGCTATACATATACTAAAAAAAATAGTTGTATAATCTGTTTTGGTATACATATACAAAAAAATCAATTGTATAAAGTGAGAGAGGCGAGTGAGTGAGCGAGATCTGGGAGAGGGGAGAGAAGGGAACGAAAATATATGTATATATACAATTTTCACGCATTTTATTCATTTGTGTTTTTGTATAAAGTGAGAGAGGCGAGTGAGAGAGTGAGATCTGGGAGAGTGGCGAGCGAGATCTGGGAGAGGGGAGAGAGGGAACGAAAATATATGTATATATACAATTTTCTCTCGCTTTATATAAACACAAACGCATTTTATACAATTTGCATTTTTTGTATAAAGTGAGAGAGGCGAGTGAGAGAGCGAGATCTGGGAGAGGGGAGAGAGGAAAACGAAAATATATGTATATATATAATTTTCTCTCGCTTTATACAAACACAAATGCATTTTATACACTTGCGTTTGTATAAAAAAACGAGAGAGGCGAGGGAGAGAACGAGAGTGGCGAGCAAGATTCACCAGGAGAGAGGTGAAATAGCAACAGTTTGCTATAGGGTACAATTAAATCAAACTATATTTATAGCATTTAATTTGAATTAATAGTTTGCTATTATATACAATTTTCCCTATTTTATTTTAAAGTAATGATGACATACTTTTTAAAAAACAAATTATTTAATATACAAATAACGTGTAATTGGATAGAGTTGAATGGATATAAGTGACTTTTATGGCGTGTCCCCGCTACTTTGAATGAACGAATAATTATTAGTTGAATTTTTCTCAATTATATTTGGAAAAATATATATTGTTTTTTTTTTCCTTTTCTTTTGATTTGTTCCTCTTTTTTTCTTTTAAAAAAAAATGTTTATTATATGCACGATAAAATCTACAAAAATTCAATAACTAATTTTGTTAATCACAAAGTCACAATTTTATATTCACGTAAAGATTGTGAGTTATTTTACATTTAAGGACACCATCAACTTGATAAGTAACTCTTAAAAATATATATACAATATTAATCAAGAATTCATAAATAACGATTAAATAATCTGAATATAAATTTATTGGTAGAACTATCTTGTCCCAGCCCAGGCCATTTTCTAGAAAAGAAAACGAAAATAACTTTGTTTTAAGTTATATTTAGTTTTTAAAATTTTGTATTATATTAATACCGTCATACAAATGAAAAAGGGAAAAATTAATCGAAGCAATTACTTGGAAAAGTACCTAATGTTGCTAATTCTACATTCTTATATTTCATCTCTCCCAATTTATTTAAAACTTTAGTCAACACAAAGAAAAAGTAACACATTTTTTTATTTGATAAAATATTTAAAGATACTATCAATATTGTATTCATATTGCATTCCACTATTTGACAAAAAAATTATAAAGGTGTCTCTTTATTTAAAAAATCATTTATCTTAAGAATGGTTTGGGAATATTGCATTTTTTCATATTTCTTAAATTTCATTTCCAATCAAACTATATCATATAAATTGAGGTGGAGAAATTAAATAATTACAAACATAAAGAAATGATGTAATTTTATAGCATATATGTAGCTATGTATGTAAAATTCCTGGCCTCCATTGCCCACTTCAATCTCACATGTTCGTCAGTGTGCTGCTTCAATGGAGATCGTCATACATACATGATAAAATATACTGTACATTTTACATATCCTTCATATACAGTTGTCCTCTGAGGGCATCTCCAACCCAAACATCAAATTTGGTGTCAATACTATTTTTGGTGTAATCAACTCCAATCTACTGCACCAAATTTTACACCAAAAAGGAATATTTTTATCTCTCTTCATTATTATATTACTCTCTCCATCCCATTTTATATGTCATTCCTTTCTATAAATAGCTGAACCACAATACTTGTCATTTATAAAATTTATGCATAAATTACCATAGTTTGCCTATTATACCCTTGATATAATAGTTAATTAATCTTGTCATTTATTAATAAAGTTGACTTAAAAAACATTAAATAAGGATAGAAGGGTAAAGTTACATCATTTCTTAATGCGAGTGCAAAGTAAAAATGTGACATATAAAATGGGACGGAGGGAGTATTATTTCTTATTTCATTTATATTTTCTTATTTCATAAAACCAATTCTTTCTAAAACATTCACAATATATAATTCATGGTGAATGTCAATTACTACTTTGTTGGTGTTTATTATTTTCGGTTATTTTTAAGTACATTGTATTATTTGTTTAAAAATTTATATGTTTGTATTTTTAATTTTTGTGAAGGTTAATTGTAGTTATATCCAATTATAATTTATAGTAAAATTAGCATAAATTTAATTTTTAAAAAAAGTCATATATAGAAAAATTAATTTATAAAAAAGCTAAATTTTATATCTAAAATTAATATTATAAAAATATTACATAAAAATAATTAAATATACAGGAGATTTACTTAAAACATACGATTTATATAATGTTTAATTAAAAGTTTGTATAATTAAATAATATTAAAATATTTAAAAAGTGAATTGCAACATAAGTACAATATATTCCTAAATTATCGCCAAGTTTAGATGTGTTCTTAACATTTCTTTCAACTTTTTTTAATTAAGAATCCATGTGTCATTCTCCTACAAAAGATTAAGATCACTTGTTATGCCATGTCACAAATTGGTTATATCTTAATTTAGTTAATTAAGGAAATGAGTATTTTTAAAATTATCAATAATATACCTTTAATTTTTCACCAAATTTAAAGATGTTTTCATTATTTATCTCGATTAATTATGTGGAACTTGTTGTTCACAAAGTAGTAGGTAAATTAAGATACCAATTCATGCCGCCTAAGGTAACCTTTGTCTCCCAAAGCCAAATGTAAATATACCTTTCTTCTTTCCCTCAAACCCAATTTAGTTCTAGAATATCTTTGAAATATATATTAAGTTAAATATTTTTCTCCTCTTTGAAAGAAATTAGTTAAATACAAAGAAAGTCCATTTTCTTGATCCATTCAAACTACAACGGCGCCGTTGCTCTTCTTTATATTTATGTCTACACAAAAAGAAAACAAGTACCTTAATCACAAAGCAATAAAGGAGCATTAATAACTCAGAAATTAAGAAAAGCTCCGGTCAACTTCCCGGTAATACTCCGCCGCCGTGCATCTCGGACTTTAGTTCAATTGGGTTACTGAATTTAACGAAATGGGTCAAGAATCTTTCATATACAGTTTTGTAGCTCGTGGTACTATGGTACTAGCTGAATACACAGAGTTCACCGGAAACTTCCCGGCGATTGCAGCTCAGTGTTTGCAGAAATTACCCTCTTCAAACAATAAGTTCACTTATAATTGTGATCATCATACTTTTAACTTCCTTGTTCAAGATGGTTATGGTAAATTTTCCTTCTTATCTTTTTTACGTTGTTTATGCACTTCTGTTGGTTTGTTTTAGTTGGATTTGAAATGGGTATTGATGGATCTTGAGTTGTAGAGGAAAAGGTGGAGTCTTTATTGGTGTAGAATTGTGCTGTTGAAAGATTGCTGCTAAGAAAAAAGGGGCTACTTATGTGAACATGTTACTTATTTTTTATGTTGAAAGATTGCTGGGAAGAAAGGGTGGGTACTGTGCTTAGGATAATTTGATCTTTGGTTTAGGGGTAAAACAGAAAATTAGCTCGCCATAAATTTTGAAGTTTGAAACTTGAAATACGAAAATTTGAGTTTTTGAAGTTGTGACGTTTGAAATTTGAAGTTGTGTTTGGAGTTTTGATCAAAATCTATGGCCAAACGCAAGCTAAATTGACAAGCTCAACAATGATATCATTCATGATCTGACAACTTGAAAATATTTGAACATCAAAATTTCAAAATTTGATCAAATTTCATTGCCAAACAGATGTTTGAAGATAAATTTTCAAAATCTACTCTCAAAAGCTATGGCCAAACGCTAGCTAAATTGACAAGCTCAACAATGATATCTTAGGGAGATTTTGAAATGTTCAACGCTTGCAGCCACAAGCACAGATGAGTAAGAGGGTTGTGGTATGTTGACGATAGTGTACAAGTAACCAAATTACAAGAGAGGAGTTAGTACAGAGAATACATATAGCTGACTCCAATTAGTTTGGGATTGAGGTGATATTGATAGATACTCTTCATCCTTACTAAGGCATCACCTTCACCAATCGTGTTTCAAGTTTGAATTTTCCGTCACTTATCTGCATTTATTTTTGTGATGAGCAATGTTCCTGTAAGTGTAAAACTGAGAATTTGGTTTCATTCTTGAAAAGTTAGTATTATAAGCTGAATGCAATAGATATAGGATGTGAAATGTCTATGTGGTATCAGTTGAGATTCGTCTTTCAGCAAATGGAATTGTCAGAGAATTAGCTGATGGGAAGCGGGAGAATTTGGTAGATGTTCTGTCCTTTTGTTTGTAACATTGTCAATATTCTCTACACGTATCAAAGAGAAAAAAAGAGAGATTTTAGTGGTTTATTGAATAGTCAAATTCTCTCTACATAGAAAAAGAAATCCAAATTCTAACGAAATACTAGAAAAGAGGATGTGTTTCCAAATTGATTGATTACACACACTCCATCCTAAATGAAGTGTAGTTTTTTACTTCTCATTTACAAATAAATACTGACAGGAGGTAGAGTTGTGAACCTATGCTGTAATTGTAGCTTTAAAATGATTAAGGCAGAACTTGGCTTTCTAATCTTAGTGGAAGTTCTAGACGGCGCTAACCGTCAAGATTCTGTACTCTGTAGGTTGAGGAGGCTGAGTGAGATGGAAAGGAACTAATAGACAGTCAAATATAGGGATATAAATTGTCTTTGGAGGATAATTTCCACTTTCTTGGGTCATATTGTAGTTTAGATTGAGTGGATAATTGATGGTCTTACTAGTTCATGGCTCTATATATACCTCTGGTGCGGACGGCATCCCCTGGCTGCTCTACTATCTAAAAAGGAATAACGTTGAGAAAGTCAAGTTCGATCTCAAAGAATCTTTAGGCTGCCAAAGTGCCTAGGCAAATAATATACTCCCTCTGTCCCAAAAAGATTGTCTTAGTTACTATTTGAATAGTTAAAGAGTATTTTCTTTGACCATAATTTTTTCAAATACTTTCTAAATATTTTGAATTGTTAAATATCTTGACTTATAGTACTTTTTATGTAGTTTCTAAATATGTATATTTTGTTTCAAAAATTGAAGATTCTATGTTCGAATTCACACCAAACATTAGTTAGTCTATCCATCGTATTCCGAATCAAGACAATCTTTTTGGGACGGTGGGAGTACTTTTTTTTATAAGGTATCTCTGCTGATGATTTCAAAGAGCCTTTTCCTTTTGAATTGCTAAATGATGTCATTAGCTATATGGTCTAGTGATCCTATCAAAAATAGATATATGCTCTAGCACCGAGAGTCAAAAAGCTATATTGTCTGGTGTTTCCTAGTAAATCTGTTTGAGCTTGCTATCGTTTGATACTTGCAGGGAAGTGATTAATCACCTTTTACTGCTTTGTTGACCTCCTTTCACTTATGTTCCTCCTACTGTCTTATACTATAGGTTGATGCAACAGCTGAACCTTGTGCAAGTCTGATCTAATGCCTGTTATTTTTTTGCAGCTTATTGTGTAGTTTCCAAAGAATCTGTGGGGAAGCAGATTTCTATTGCATTTTTGGAACGTGTGAGAGCTGATTTTAATAAAAGATATGGTGGTGGTAAAGCAGATACCGCTGTGGCTAAAAGTCTTAATAAAGAGTTCGGGTATGTATTCTCATATTCTTCTGCAGGTGTATTCTATACACAGAAGTATAACAGGTAAAATATGTCAAACTTTTCAGACCTATCATGAAAGAACACATGCAGTATATAATTGACCACGCTGACGAGATTGAGAAACTACTAAAAGTTAAAGCCCAAGTGTCTGAAGTCAAAAGTATTATGTTGGAGAATATAGACAAGGTATGCCAAGTAAACTGGAGAAAGATGCTTTGCATATGATATTATCTTCTGCAGTATGGTTCACTTGTTTCTTCATGATACATATTGTCCTCTGACATCTTTTTTTGTTTTTGAGATGGATGAATTTTGCCTAGTATATCCAGATAAAAGTAATTTATTCCTCCTCTTTGTACAGCTACATGAACGTCTTATTGCGTGATGGATCTGTAGTTAAAGATGAACGTTCGTTAATTTCGCCCACAAATGTGGGATGAATATATTTGGACCTGATAGCTTATTAGAAAACATAATCTTGAACCTTACATGGTACCTAATTAAATCTTTTTATTCTTCCGACACTACCCTGTCCCTTCTGAAAATCATTTGTGGATACCATAGACAGTTCCAAAATAATTTTAAAAGTTCCATAGGTAAAATAAAAATTGGCTTTATACAACAACAAAATCCCACTAAGTTTGGGGGGGAGGGAGGGGCTCTGGTGAGGGTAGAGTGTGTGCAGTACCATTACCTTGTGGAGGTAGAGAGGGAAAAAAGGCGTTATGAAGAAGAAAAAAGGTAGTAACATTTTGCTTTCAGAGAATTGAGTTCGCATCTCAATTTGAGCTTAAAATTCATGAACTTCACCTAATTTAGGTGCCTCTTCCTGGTCAACAATACATCTTTTGTCTATATTATGGAATTTATCTTATCTCCTATTTTTATTTGCATTTGCTTAAGATCTTCCTTTTTGACTAACAAATCTTTGTTCAGAAACAATTACATCTTAAGTCATGTAGTTGGTATGGACCGTTCATGTCATACTAGATACTTGTCATCACAGTTGATCTTTGTTCTTTTTTTGATAGGTTAATAATACATGTAATCTATTTGGATTTAGCATCTGGTTATCATAGTATCCCATGTTCCTTAACGAATCCCAAAATCCTGTCAAAATTATGAATCTGTACCTTTTCGGTTGAGAAGCATCTAATCTTTGGTGAACCCTGTTGTTTGCCAGCCTCTTTAAGTTTCAATGTACTGTCAAGGAGAAGTGTCTTGACATGTGATTGAGTTGTGGTTGTTTGATGAGGTAATAACCATGTGATTCTCTCTGATTGTGGTTGCACGATGCATCCAATGAGATGGACAAATTAAGTAAAACAAAAAAAGAAAAAGAGAAAAGTATCTGCAGGCACTAATCTATTATGTGATGCATCAATAATTTTTGTCTTATTAAGTCGGTTCTCTCATGGATTTGCTCGGTCTCTGACCTCACTTTGTGTTCCATGAGATTTCAGCTATTCAACCTATGAAGTGTGTTAACAGTAACTTGAACAAAGATGAATGACTGCTTATAATGCCAATAACTGTAACATTAATATTTCAGAAGAGAAAGTTTCAAATTTCTTTCAGTATATGCATGAAAAATAGACTTTTCACCTAGTTTGGAGGACATCTTAGACAATTTTTATTTATTAAGCTGAAGCTCCAGATTTACAAAAATAGACCTACAGAAACTAGGATATCCAAGTTACAGCTAGCAAGGACGCCAACTCCCTTTAATAGCTTAGCATTATTGTACCATGGTAGATTGACTAGTTACGTACTTGTAAATGCTTCTTGAATCCAGAATCGATTAATTAGGGTTGTTGACCTGCCTGATTCTGGTATTCAGGCATACTTAATATATCTGATGCGATGATGCAATGTGCTTTTGTTGCAATCTGCAAGTCAGATGTTAACTTTGACATGTGTGTCAGTGTAATGGGATTGTAAACTTCAGCAATAACTTTAGGCTTTTATAAGCATTTATGAGGTTCGAAAAAGCAACAACTCAAGCTATTTAAACTTCTATTCATTTGACTTAATTTAAACATGCCAGGCCATTGAAAGAGGGGAAAACTTGACTATACTATCTAGCAAGACTGAGAACCTGCGTGATTCGGTAAGTTTGGTTGATGATTTTCTTATAATAGCAAGTGTTAATAGCATCTGTAAAATGTTTCAAACCTTGTATGTTTGCTTTCAGGCCCTTGAGTTCAAGACAAAGGGGACTCAAATACGGCGGAAGATGTGGTATCAGAATATGAAAATAAAGTTGGTTGTGTTTGGCATCATCCTGTTTTTGGTTCTTATAATCTGGCTTTCAATTTGCCGTGGCTTCAATTGCACAAACTAGCATATCAATGCGAACAGTTGGGACTAAATTCATACAAATGTAGACTAACAGGATCCAAACAGGCACATCTGTGGAGGAATTTGCCATGAAGAAAGTAAAGCATCTATAAGCCCTTTAGTTTCAGAAACGTTTTAGAAAAACATAAAAAAAACATTCTTTTTTCCTGTGTTTATAGATTCTTAGAGCAGTGTGAATGTCTTTTTATTAGTGTGTTTGTTTTCGGGGAGGGGTCGGCAGGGGGGAGGGCTGCAGGCAGTGGTTATAAGCTTAAAAATCTGTATTCTGTGCTGTGTATATTGTAGACATGCTAGATATCTATAATTGGTAAAAGAATTTTGATTCAGTGAAAATATATGTGATTGATACCTTTGTTGGAATGTCAATGGGCACTGGCTTTCTCTCTTTCTTCTTATTTGTTGCTTCATCTTTTGAGTGAAGTTGAGGAAATGCAGAGCTGATTAGCAAAATAGAATACCTACAAGCTCCCACCTTATTTGCTCCCTTGGTGACTCCAACCTACAATGTCAGGGTTGAAGGTGGAATTACTTACTATCTGAGCAATTCTCTCTTATCAACGAGTCCTTTGTCTTCTTATGTGGTCATAGATAATTATCATTTTATGAGTTAATTTTAGAAGTTAACTCGGGTCCAATATTTATTTTCTTAACATAGTATTATCGTTAAACTCATTTTAATTCTTGATTAATTCCATAATGCATTCTCATGTTATATTATTCACTCCTTCGATACACAGTTTTTTCGATATAGGGTATCAATTACTTTTCCATATTGGTTGAGGGAGGGGTTGTTTGTCACCTTAATATGATTTCAGATAATTTATTTCTCACCACCTGAACTATCTTGTTATTGTCATATCTTGAGTAGTATTTCGATAGACATGTAAAATATTTTTCATTGTTATGGATATTGTTATATAACTTAAATTTCTTTAATTTACAAAAATAAGAGGGGTGGCCGGTGGGGGTGGAGAATACAAAGACTAGATAGTTTGTGAAATTACATGGTGCAACCAAGTCCATTCCTGTTGGAGTTCAAAGTTATACAGGAAAACTCAAAGGTTATGCAAATATAACTTTTGAAAATTATTTCTTCGGATAATGTTGGGCTCAGATCTAATCGTTGTGGAGTGCTGTAAGTGCAGCACAAACTTAGCCAAGTCAGCGAGTGTGGGAACAAGAATTGAAGCATTCACCCACCTTTTTACTGTTGTCAATGAATCTCTTCCATGTTCGATTCTACTCTATGTTAGAACCTCGCTCCTGACTATTCAAATTCACGGCTTATTCATAATCAAGGCTCTAACCGCCTAATCAAGGAGTAGAATTCTCTGCTCCCCTCGGAAAATTCCATTGCTTTGACCATCCTCAATGACCTGAGGATGCTTCGAGCCTTCAAAGACGGGGGATCATTTTTTTTCTTTTTTGTTTCGCATTTCTCATCAAAGGAGCATATCTGCTTAACCTTTTAAAAAACATTAGATTGTTGCCAAATATTTGCAAAAAATGTTAAAAAAAAATTAGCTTGTAGTCTTAACGTTTTCTCATAAGATTTTCAATTGTTCAAAGAGGATCTTTAGACTGTCCTTAAAAGGTCCATAAGTTGTAAGACAAGCAATACTACTAAAAGAAATAGGAATTAACGACAAATAAATTTTGTAACTAAATAACAAAATTTGTCACTAATCCTATTTAGCGATGGATTATCAAAAGAATATATGCTTGTGAATAATTTATTGACAACTTAAATAGATGAGTCTTTTTTTAAAGTTCGAAGGCGTATTTTAGCCTTTTCTCTATTTTAAATAATCTTTTTCATGGCTAAAAGGTCATTATTGCTACAACAAATTTTAACACGTGACAAAAATTAATAATTAGCTACAAAATGTTATTTTAGCGAAAATTTTATGACTATATCATTTAACTATTGAGCAAATTTTTGTGACTTGAAGCAAATATATTCATTTAGCCACCCTAATTTATTTCAAATAATTTAGGGAAAATTAGCAATTAAGTCATAATACCTAACATAATTAGTCAAAATAACAACACTTTAAAATATTTATTTAAAATGGCAGAATGACAATATTTTTATAAAATAATATGTATTCAGATTTTAGTATTTTAAATTAATTTTATTTATGGAAAGAGTCTTATATTAGACCAAATTATATATCAATAACTGTTTAAAGTGAAAAAAATAAATTAAACCAATACCATTAACCTTTTTTTCATCACCATTCACGTTTCTTCCCCAACTTTCACATTTCTTCCCCAGCTTTCACGTTTCAAGTTTATCTTTCTTCAAAGTGCTAAATTGTTGTTCATCAATAATTTTTCTTTATTATTAAACGAATTCTCTTTATTAATTCAAGCAGATTTCTCGGTTGGCAAGATAATTTTCATTATCAATTTTGATTTTTTTAATTTGATGTTTAAATCACTGATTCTATACATTACGGATTTTCAGTCAATTTTTCCCATTTTTATGTGATTTTGTTTAAATATTCATCATATATTTATTAATTTCATTTTTTTTGTGATTTTCTTTTAATTTTTCTGATTTTGTAGATTCTAGAAATTCATATATATGTTTGTTTTGTTTGATATTTAATACATTTTAAAATTTGATATTATCAAAATTTGCTTTTAGGGTTTTAGATTACGGGGAAAACATCTGATTGTCTACAATGACTGATTCAATCAGAATTACTAGAGGTATACCTAATAATATTTAAAATTTTGGGGAATTTCCCTCATTTGATTTGTGTATTACCCAAGGGTTGCATTGTATTTCAATCTCAATTAGTATACCAATATGTTTGTATTTCCTTCTTAATTTGTATTCATCCTAACTGTATGCTAACAATTTTGTATTTTATTGGGTATTCATTATGTATTTCAATCTCAATTTATATGTGAACAAGTTTGTATTTCTCTTTTGTTTTGTATTCAACCTAATTGTATACCAACAAGTTTTGTATTTTATGTGCCTACTTTACCTTTCAAAGTCACTTTGTATTTCAAATGAAGAGAGTATTTAATTTCTTTTGTATTCACAACTTTATATTCAATCTCACTTTGTATTTACAACTTTGTATTTTTATCTCATTTTTGTATTCATATATTGTTGTATTCAACATATAGTTCATGATCGATTAGTTACATTAACTTAATGGGATACAAATTATTGTATGCATTCAAATAGAAAAAACAGCTACTAAACTAAAAAAAAAACAATTTCATTCGTTATACATCATAATTTGGATACAAAACATTCGAAAAAAGCTATAAATCCCAATGCATACAAAGATTTCACTGATTCAATCAGAAAAAAAAACAACACTCTTGTACTCGACATATACGAATATCTCATTCAAAAAAATAAAAAAAAAATAAAAAATACCTGATTATTTTTCGATTGTTCACTGAATGCAACAAATTTATAGTTGTCAATTTTGAAAAATTATGTTTAAAAAATATGTCGTATTCAACTTGAAGAAGTTTTGAAAGTTATCAGATGAATGATTCGGAAGACAAACTAAATTATTTTAACTTTTTTTTTATGTTCTTAAGAAGAAAGCAAAAAAACGCTCGACGGAAATATGACTATTTATGCTCTTTTCAAAACGTAACTGATTTATATTTAAAATCTTTTTTACCTCTTTTGATTTTTTTGTTCCATGATTTTCTCTGTTCTGTTATTAATTATATGTATTCTTTCAAATTAATCAAAATAAAATAAATACATAACTAATCCCTTAACAAATTAAAATAATGACATTTTTAATAAATAATGAAACTGTTGCTAAGGAGTCCCACTAAAAGCTAAAATATTGCTCTTTTGAAAAATTTCCTAATAATTTATTGTGACTAAAGGATTACTTTTTTTTGATAAAGGTAACATGACCAAAGCTATAAATTGTAACTAAAGGATTACTATTACTACAATAAATTGTAACTCGTGAAAAATCTTAATAATTAGCTATAAAATTTTATTATGGCAAAAAGTATGCGGTTATATCATTTAACTATTGTCACAATTTTTTATAATTTGAAGCAATTTTTTTTATTTAACTACAATATTTTGGTTCAAATATATAGTTTATTGTGGCTAAAATGTCACTATAGTTACAATAACTTTTATTGCGTGACAAAAACCTATGATTAGCTACATAATTTTATCATAGCAATAAAGTTGTAGCTATTTAGGCAATTATCGTCACGATATTAGTAATTATAGAAAAATGAGAAATTAGCTTTGCTAGTTTGACTTTTGTGGCTAAAATATTTTACGAATTTATAAATAGCTACGAAATTTGAATTTTGTGGCTATTACTAAGTAATAACTACGATTTTCAAATTAATAGCTTAGATTTCATAACTCTATACATTATATTGAAGTTAAGTGGTTTTCATAGTTGGTTGAGGGAGAACTTAATTAACAAGTAATTGCGCAAATGCTTGAGTGATAGGTGGGGGTTGATCTAAAGTATCGTCTAAAATTCACGTGAACACATGGACCGATTAATTTTTGTTTATATTTATATATTAAAAAATGATTAAAAGAGATAATCTAAACTATTGAGAGTGTGTTTCTCAAACTAATAAGTGATAGATGAGGTATGAAATTCACACTCTCAATAGTTTAGGTATGGAACTCAAAAAAAGAGAATAGTTTAGGTGTGTTTTTGAAGAAAATAAATTCAAGGAGACTTTCACCTCGCATGGGAAGAGTGAGGAAGCAGATTGACATTAATTTCTACCTCGTATTTATTAAAATAGCAAAAAAATTCAAAGGAGAAGGCCATAAAACAAACCTCCTAACCATCCTAATGGTCGACTAAATAAGTCTACTATCTTGCTAAAGATGGTACGGTAAGGCGGAGCTAGATCAATAGCAGTAAATATTATCGCTAAAAAAAAATCTATTGCCACTAAATATGATTTTTTGCTTCTATAGTGATATCTAATGGACTACTCATAAGATTCATTTATTTGTATATATAAGAAGACATAGTGACTAGTATTTTGTGCAGTTGTGGACAACAAAATGATGTTCTTTCTATTCTCAGTATCTCTTTCTATTATTCTCATTTTTCTTCTTCATAAAGCCAAAATGAGTAGAACAACCTTTCTGCCACCAGGTCCAGTAGGGCTACCTTTTATTGGTAATTTGCATCAATATGATAGTTTAAACCCTCATATCTATTTTCGGAAACTTTCCAAGAAATATGGCAAAATATTCTCATTGAAAATTGGATCTGCTACTATGGTAGTAATTTCTTCAGCAAAATTAGCAAAAGAGGTAACACAAATACAAGATTTAACATTTTGTAGTAGACCCGCTTTTCTTGGCCGACAAAAAATTTCTTATAATGGTCATGATATTGCCTTTGCACCTTACAGTGACTATTGGAGAGAAATGCGAAAAGTTTGTGTTGTTCATTTGCTCAGTCTCAAGAAAGTACAATCTTTTAGATCGATTCGTGAAGATGAAGTATCAAGAATGATCAAAAAAATATCTCAACAAATAACCGCTTCACAAATTATAAATATGAGTAATATATTGATTACTCTAACACGTACAATTACTTGTAGAATTGCTTTTGGCATTAGGTATGATGAAGAAGCACATGAAAAGAGGAAATTTGATGAACTTTTAACTGTGACACAAGATATGATGCACATTTTTTTTTCTCTGATTATTTTCCTTTGTTTGGTTGGCTTGATAAATTATTTGGAAATATTCAAAAACTTGACAAGAATTTCAAGGATTTAGATGAGTTTTTTGAAGAACTCATTAACCAACATCTCAATCCCAATAGGCCAAAATCAATGGAAGGAGATATTCTTGATCTTTTGCTTCAATTGAGGAAAGAGCAATCAACTTCAACTGATCTTACTTTGGACAACATAAAAGCAATTTTCATGGTAAGTAATCAACGATATATGTCTAAAACCAATATATGCATATTGTAGATAAAACAATAATTCTATATATTGATAGTATACATAATTGTGTAAAAAAATTTTATATTGAAAAGTATACATAAATTTAAATCTTATTTTTCTAAATTTACCGATTAGATATACTATATTGTCGGTGTACACAAGTTAAACTCACATACATGTATAAGCTACACTACTTTTGAGAATTTCTCATGATTCGACAATTTCTTTCATTTTACTCTTATTTTATATAGGATATATTAACTGCTGGATCAGATTCTATCGCAGTTACAGTAATATGGTCAATGACAGCCTTGATGAAAAATTCAAAAGTCATGAAGAAAGTTCAAGAAGAAATCAGACAATCAATTGGGAACAAAGGCATTGTGGATGAAGATGATATTCAAAACATGCCTTATTTTAAAGCAATGATAAAAGAAACATTTAGATTTTATCCACCAGGTCCACTTCTATGGCCAAGAAAATCAATGAAAAAATCCACTTTAGAAGGGTATGAAATTCAGTCAGGAACAATAATTCATGTGAACTCATGGGCAATTGCATGGGATCCTGAAATATGGAAAAATTCAGAAGAATTTATACTTAGAGATTCTTGAATAGCGATATTGATTTCAAAGGCCAAAATTTTGAGTTGATTCCATTTGGAGCAGGCCGGAGAGGTTGCCCAGGTATTCCGTGGTAGATTTATAATTTATACGATAAGTCCAATTAATTCCACAATTTTTAAATATAAATTATAAATTTTATGTGAAAAATATTAGCAATGGCATTCAAAATTGAGATCGACGAGCCTGAACCATTTGAACTATTTAATTTAAATATGTACAAATCATATGTGTGGTATATACATTATATCAAATATGTGTATACTATACATGTAATATATATTATTATACACAATAATATTATTATTACATATATTGTGTATATATACTTCGTGCATGTTAATAGACTATATATAACTTTCCCTTTAAAAATCATCTGTCAAACCCATACTTTTCAAAGAACTCACAATTATAAAATTATAAAGATTAAATCTGGAATTTGTCTTTCGGCAGGTATTTCACTCGGTGTTACAACGGTAAATCTTATACTTTCAAATCTTCTGTATGCATTTGATTGGGAATTGCCTTATGGAATGATGAAAGAAGAAATTGATACAGATGGTTTGCCTGGACTTATCATGAATAAGAAAAATGCTCTTTGCCTTGTCCCTAAAAATTATCTCTACACCTAGTCAAATAACTTATGTTTAATATGGTACGTTGTTTTGAGCTCGATCACTTCAATTATAACGTTTGTGATAATAAAATTTCACCTCTATCTTTAGAGGAACTATGTAATTGTTTACAAAATTAATGTATCTTTTATGTAAATTATTAAAGTGTGTTCCTGGTTCAACATTTATATGGACCATGTTATTTAGAACATAATTTATGTTGTTTTTTAAAAGTTAAATTTCGAATCACAACTTTATTGTCTATATAAATTCCTCCACACTGCCCTTATTTTGGCAAAATATTTGTTGCAAACTTTCAATACCAAGATTATTAATAGGAAATAGGAAAAGGAAGAAGAAGCAAATTAGAAGATGCTAGAGCAAAAACTATACTATAAATGCGATTTATTCATACTTATTGGAAAAGGCAATTATATACATTACTATTTGTAAGAGATGGAGAGGGGAAGGGGATCACGATCTAAAAACTCGAGTTATGATGGCACTTATCAAAACCCACTGGTGGGTAAGTCAATCCATATCTCTTAACGACAAGTAACGAGCATATTGGGCAGAAACCTTAAAACATCAGAAAGACAATCAGCCAAACAGAGAAATAACAACGAAAAGGAGAAATGACATAAATATTTAAACAATAGTACATGATCCTATTCCACGACATGTTGGATGATGGTACAAAGCTACAAAAGTGAGTACAATCTCCGAAATCAGTAAAGTAAGCACAAACTTGTCTTATATATAAAAGACTAGCCAAAAACTATATAAAGACGAAAATGAGTCTTAGGACGTCATCAGCTCACCGTCGATCTCCAGAAGTCCCTGCTGCTACCCATAATCACCGTTGTCGAATGGCGCTCGGATATACATATGGAAAAACAGGTGCAGAGCGTAGCATGGGTACCGAGATAACAAGTGTACCAGTAGGCATCATAGGCCGAATGATCTTGGAAAGAAAATACATAAAGGAAAGCGGGGAAATAAATTGTAACTAGAGGTCAGATAAACGGTACAATAGTTGGAAACTCTAACTATGATCCTCGACAATCTAGCAGAAATAGAGCGATAAGGTAAAACAACTAACTATAATCTAACTGGACCCCATATGCCCAGAAGGTACACTCGTGCATAATTAAAAATAAAATAACCTAAACCGACCCCCATAAATCTGATGAGTGCACAAAAGAGCTAACACTATTCCTAACTAAGATTGGATATATCTAGAATTGGATAAACCGATATCTGATGTGAGGCTAAAAATACATATTTTTAATCATTATTTCCTCACATTTATTATTTATATTTGTCCTTTTTGAGCATGCATTTTATGAATTGTGTTAAATTGTATATTTTATTTGTAGGATTAAATTGATGGAAAAATGAAGAAGTTTGGAGCTAAAACGAATTAAAGATGGAAGGTTGAAGAAGGAAATCAAACAGACAGTTTAATGGATTAAATTTAATAAAATAATTTATATTTATATACATAAGGAAATGGCGACTGCAAATGGTGGAATTTCAATTCCTACTCGTGCTTCTTGCTGCTGCCACGTGGCATCATGTGAACTGTGCAGAATTATGGAAGGCGGCGCACCAGGAATATGGAGAAATCACGCGTACAATACGGAAAACCCAATTTAATTGGGTTTTAATTTCCTAATTTGTCTTGAACTCAATTATTTTATTTTAGGGTTCCTACATCTATAAATAGTGCATAGAAATAATTATTTGTGGGGTGGGGCCAAGAACCAAGATACAAGACACAATATAATTTTTTTTCTAGCTTAGGAACTTTGGAAGAGCCGCCGTGGAGGCCAGAGAATTGTGGTTTATTCTTTCTTCTCCTTTATTATTTATTTGTATTCGTGCTTAATAAAAGATAGTTTAGTTATTGTTCTTAACTTTTTATGATTAACACAAGCATATTTATTTTAATGAATTTTGATTGTGTTTTTGAGATAATAAGTAGCTAACTTTCATAACTAGGGTTGTGGGAACCATAAGCGATTAACAAAGTACGAATAATAACTAAGCAATTCTTGAATAGTGTCTTGCATGCATTGATAATTCTTTCGTTTAGAAGTCTTTTTAACGAGTGCACGCGTTAGAACTCGCCTTGTTGCTACTTGCCGGACCAAGGAGGTAATCAACAAGAAAAGAATTATCAACATAGATTTAGTGTGATACTATCTAATAGGCTAGTGTCGATTGGTGCGAAGTAATAACTAAGCCAAACATCGATTATGATGTCTAATATGAGGTAAAAGTAAGGGTTAGTAAATTATACATACGTAGCCGGACCAAGGTGCGGGGTGAAATTCTCTAGATGCCGGACCAAGGATTTAGAGATACCTAACTTATCACTTTGCATGTAGTACACTAGAAAAGGATTACTATTATTAGGATTACCGCGTTATGAGCATATGGGGAACACATTCCTAGTTACTTTTAATAACCTGAATATAAATAAATACTTAGTTCAAAGCTATCTTTTTATTGTTTTTATTTTATTTCAATTTAAATCCCCATATTTTGATATAACGACTATCGAGTTAAATATTTGCTATTGACAATATTCTTCCATATTCTCTGTGGGATCGACCCCGACTCATAGTTGGGTAAATATATTGCATACGATCGTTTATATTTCTTTTCAAAAGGTATATTTGAACGTTATCAATATCTGGACCTCAAACCACAGCTAAGACACCCCACATACCCTAATAGAACCAAACCATCGAGAACTGTGCCTGCACTATGAACCGTGGCCAATAAACATATGCCCGAACCACGAACTGTTGCTATTAGAAATGAGCCTGGACCTCAAACCATGGATGGTACACTCTAAAGAACTTTATAGTCACACATTCATTATCATACGGGAGATTCCATAGAGAGAAACCTCCTTCAGAGTCATAAGGGACCCACTCTAATTTGGAACCCAAGACCTGATCTGGGGTAACCAACAAGACCCAAAATGTAACACCTTGGAAGTTGGTAAGTGAAAAAAGGAAAGAAAAATGTAGAAAATTGTTTGAAACAGTGAACTACGAGTCCAATCTACAAATTGTAGGAAGTTTTACGGGCCGTAGAAAGGCAATCGTAGAAGGTTGGGTTGAGTTTTAGAATTTCAAGATTTTGAAGTTTGACCTATGACTTGATAGGACAACCCGTAGTAGCTTTGACGGGTAGATGACACTCATATGATAGATCCAAAGATTTGGTTTAAGACCTCAGGTCTATGGAAGGTTTTGACAGTTCGTAGTTTGTTCTATAGGTCGTACGGTGATTTCGTAGAAAGGTTCTAGACTTAGTGAAATTTTGGAGTGAAACTTATGTTCTATGGATGAGGTCTACGGACCGTAGAATGGTCTCATGGGAAATGATTAAATTTTGGGTTTCTGAAGTTGGTTCTACGATTCACCCGTACGGGCAGTAGAAATTCCTACGGGCTGTAGGTCATAATCGTAGGGCTGCCGGATAGTTTTTTTAAAAGGGTATTTGGATTTTTTCCTATGCATCTAACACCTCATCAATAAACTCTTGAGGAGATGCTCATCAACATTAGACCCATAAAATTCCAGAGGATTCATCTTAGTGAATTCCCTTATCCTTGCCGTTGTCGTACCCACATTTAGGTTCACATGAGTATTAGCCTCTTTATTAGCTTGAGTCATCATGGATTGAGCCAATACTTGAAAAATGACTAGAAATTCGGCATGTGTATCACGCCCCGAGCCTACGCCCTAGGCGAGACGGGCACTCGAGAACCATTGCTGGCCCAAGCGAACCCCTGGCCTGACTTACTTACTCAACGAAAGACTTAAACTCAACAAAAATAAGTTTATATAATAAACTAGAATGTTATAAAAGAACATTCAACTGACATTAAGGAAAACTCAAGTCTCAACATGGAATAATGACAATGAAAAGACTAAAGAACTAACATCTGACTGTCTATGAAGCCTCTAAAACAACTGAGATGGATGTCGGGATAGGACCCCCGATCATCCTAACAAATGAAATACTGAAAAGAACTAAAAGCAATAAAGGAGTCCTCCGGAATGCAAGGAGGCTCACCACTGACTCTGAAGTGCTCAACTGGATCAACGGTGCACCGGATGCCGATCCTAGTTATCTGTATCTGCATCATAAGACGATGCATGCCAACTATCATCAGTACATTGAATGTACGAGTATGTGAGTTGGAATGCTAAAACAACATAGACTTGAGAAGAATCTAAAAGAAACTAAAGAACTTACCTGGCTCAACTCAATATGACTGAGCTCATTTCAATATAAAACAATTTAAAACAAGTGCAATATAAAGAAACAAAATGTTTAAAAATATGCTGTTAACTTTGTGTATGCAAGGATACAACATAACTCTGAAATGTATGTAAAAATACAAATAACTGTGTATATAAGAATACAATAATTTATGTGGGAGTTTCTCTAACCAACAACCATCACGTAAGAGCTATTGTGATGATACATCGATTTCCCTCATGCTGCCAGAGCATCCTATACCTTGCCAAGGGCATATGACCTGAACTACTAAGTGGATCCACTAGTCTATACTAAAAATCACTAATGGAATCATCTAAAAAGTATGACCCTTTTCTACCCATGATGGATACATGGTTTATGGGGGCTGTGAGTTGTCTGAACTCTCCCCCATATCGGTGCTCAATACTACTCCAATAAATATAATAATATTAGCTCTTATGTTTAAACACATAATTCTTATGTGATTTGAGATTAGTGCTCAAAAACTTAGCTTAAAGGCTATCTTTGAAATCAAAGTTTCCCTTCTTGCTTCATTTAGGAAGCGATTACTCTTTTCTGAAAACTACCCCGAAGGCTCTTTGGAAATATCAGTCGCCATTCTTATTTAAGTGTGAAAACATTTTAAATCTCTTTGGAATACTTAGTCCCCATATACTTTTGAAGAAATAAACTTCAACTTTACACTTTACTGAACTCAAAACTTTAAGTCTTAAAACAAGGTTAAAACGTTTGCAAAAGACTTTTGGAAAACTTTATGAACTTCTCTTAACTTAACTCTTGACTTCTCTTGACTTTGATCTTAACTGCTCTTGACTTGACTCTTAACGGGTCCTTGAATTGAATTATGAATTCAAGGATTGTGATTCGTAATTGGAAAGATCTCATGATGTTTAGGAATGATTTTAGATAGCTAAACATGAGAAAAAACCGAAAATAATATTTGAGGGTGGGTCCGTGATGCAGAGAAGCTTTTAAAATTTAGTTCCAAAAATGACTTTTGAGGTAGAAGACTCCGTGACGCGAAACAAAAATTCCCAAAACTGGGAACCAGCTCCGTGACGCGCCATTGATGTTGAATTTCGTCCGACGAAATTTCTTCTTCGTTTTTTGGCTCTAAACCCTCTAAATTCCGTGGGTTATTTTACCCAACACTTAGAATCGATTAAATGTTCAAAGTACATCAGATTCTACTCAAAATCGAACCTAAAATCACAGATTAGGATCAAACAACTCCTCAACGAATTCAACAAAACAAGAATCTAATGAAACTTCAACAAACCCATTAAAGAACTCAATTTCTAAGCTTTCAAGAACTTAAAACTCGCTGAAATAAATCATGATTGGCGCGTGGGCAAATTAACCCAACACTATGTGATATCACATACCTTGTAGGGATCACCCCCGACGAAATCCACAAGCTAATCTCTACGATCTTGACGAATCTTGAACGTTCTTTCTTCCCCTTCTCCTTTCTCTTTTCTCCAAGCCCTAGCGTGAAATTCACTTTTCTTAAACTGACTAAAATCTGACTTTACCCAATTAAACTCCTAAAAACAAATTAATTAAGTTGGGTAAGGGAAAGACCAAACTACCCTTCTAAAATCCGGATAGAACTTTCCTTATTCGAACAACCCAACTTCCAAAGGGAATAACTTGCTGATACAAACTCAGAATCGCGCAAACTCGGCGGCGTTGGAAAGATCATTCCAAGATATTTTCATCCATATCTAGAAATACACCTAAATCATCGTGATCTAGGAGTTATGGCCGTTTGATGTTGACCAAAAACTCACTTTTCCTAACTTAAATAATTTTCCAGATTTTTCATTCTTTAAAAAAAAAATGACTATTTCCAGTTCTTAGCTTCTTCCTAGCTATTTCAATTTGCAAGATGTTACAATATCTCCCCCTTGGGAACATTCATCCTCGAATGAGATTACTCTTACTAGGCTAATGGTGGTATCATCAAGTTCAAACACCCAACAAACAAATGCAAACAAACAAGATGCTCGCTCATAATTTAAAGAGTACTAAGAAGAGAATTAGTACCTTGGTTTGCATTTTCTTTGGACTCAAAGAGATGTGGATATCTCTTCTTCATGTCTTCTTCAACTTCCTAGGTAGTTTCCTCAACGAATTGATTCCTCCAAAGGACTTTGACTGATGCTACATATTTTGTTCTCAACTTGCGAACTTGGCGATCCAGAATCTGAACAGGAATCTCCTCATAAGATAAGCTATCCTTGATCCTAATATTTTCAGTTGGTATGATCAATGAAGGATCGCCCATGCACTTCTTCAACATGGAGACGTGAAATACCGGATGAACCGCTGCTAACTCTTGTGGTATCTCCAACTCATAAGCTACTTTGCCAATCCTCTTGGCTATTCTATAAGGTCCACTATATCGGGGACTAAGCTTCCCCTTCTTACCAAACCTCATAAACCCCTTCATGGGTGAAACTTTGAGATATACCCAATCATCTACTTCAAACTCTAACTCCCTTCTCCTAACATCAGTGTAGGATTTCTGATGACTCTGTGCCGTTTTCAACCTCTCTTGAATCACTTTCACCTTTTCCAAAGCTTGGTGAACTAAATTTGGTCATATCAACCCAGCTTCAAACCATCCAATAGGAGATCTGCATCTTCTCCCATAGAGAGCTTCATAAGGAGCCATTTGAATGCTAGAGTGGTAGCTGCTGTTGTAAGCAAACTCAATGAGAGGTAGGTGATCATCCCAATTTTCTTTGAAATCAATCACACAATCTCTCAACATATTTTCTAAAGTCTGAATAGTGCGCTCTGCTTTCCTATCAGTCTGAGGATGAAAGGTAGTACTTAAGTTCACCTTTGAACCTAAGCCTTTTTGGAATGACTTCCAAAATTGTGCAGTAAATTGTGCACCCTATCTGATATAATTGAAACAGGGACTCCATGAAGTCTTACCACCTCCTGAATATATAACCTGGCATAATCCTCTGCTCAATGGGTAGTCTTTACCGGCAAAAAGTGGGCTAATTTTGTCATTCTGTCGACAATCACTCAAATAGAATCATGCTGTCTGCGAGACCTTGGTAAACCTATGATGAAATCCATATTGATCATCTCCCACTTCCATTCTGGAAGTTCTATATTCTGAGCCAACCCACCGGGCCTTTGATGCTCTACTTTCGATTGTTGGCAATTTGGACACTTAGCGACAAATTCTGCAATGTCCTTCTTCATGCTATTCCACCAATAAACCTCTCTCAAGTCACGATACATCTTTGTGGAACTCGAATGAATGGAATATCTGGAGCTATGAGCTTCCTCCATGATCCTTTCTTGGAGTCCATCCACCATAGGTACACACAATCTACATTGATATCTCAATACACCATCTCCCCCTTGTTCAAAAGCTAATACTTTTTGCTTATGAACATTTGCCTTCAATTCAAGCAAAATGGGATCTTGGTCTTGCTTTTCTTTCACTTTTGACACTAATGAAGATTCAGCCCCATTCAACACCACTATTCCTCCTTCTGTGGAATCCATTAGCCGGACTCCTAAGCGTGCAAGTCTATGCACATCTTTCGCTAACTCTCTCTTTTCTTCCTCAACATGGGCAGTACTACCCATAGACAACATGCTCAAGGCATCAACAACAACATTAGCCTTATCTGGTTGATAAAGAATTCTCATGTCATAACCCTTGAGTAATTCTAACTACCTTCTATGTCTGAGATTAAGCTCTTTCTGAGTGAACACATATTGAAGACTCTTGTGATCAGTGAATACATCAACATGAACACCATACAAATAATGATGCCATATAGTCAAAACAAATACTACAGTAGCCAACTCTAAGTCATGGGTTGGGTAGTTCTTCTCATGAACTTTCAACCGTCTGGAGACATAAGCTATAACCTTGCATTCTGCATTAATACACAACCCAAACCAACTCTAGATGCATCACAGTACATCACAAAACCTAGAGTACCTTTTTGTAAGGTTAAAACTGGGACAATAGTCAACCTTTTTTTCAATTCCTGAAAGCTTTTCTCATAAGCTTCAGACTATTGAAATTTCACGGTCTTCTGAGTTAACTTGGTCAAAAGGGATGAAATAGACGAGAACCCCTCTACAAACATTCTATAATAGCCAACCAAACCCAAGAAACTCCTAATATACGTTGGAGATGTGGGTCTAGGCCAATTCTGCACTCCCTCAATTTTGTAAGTATCAACTTTAATCCCCTCTCCAGACAGAATATGGCCTAAAAATGCCACAGACTCGAGCCAAAATTCACACTTAGAGAATTTAGCATATAACTCCTTATCTTTCAAAGTCTGAAGAACTATTGTGAGATGACTAGCATGATCTTCTTCATTCCTTGAATAGATTAGTATGTCATCAATGAAGACGATAACAAACATATCTAAATAAGGTTTGAATACTCTATTCATAAGGTCCATGAACGCTGCAGGTGCATTGGTTAAACCGAACGACATGACCATAAACTCATAATGACCATACTGGGTCGTGAAAGCTGTCTTTGGAATATCACGTTCCCTTACTCTCAACTGATGGTAACCTGTTTTGAGGACAATTTTCGAGAAATAAGAAGCACCTTGAAGTTGATTGAAAAGATCATCAATCCTTGGAAGAGGATACTGGTTCTTGATGGTAACCTTGTTCAACTGACGGTAATCTATACACATCCTAAGTGAACCATCTTTCTTTCTCACAAATAAGACCGGAGCGCCCCAAGGTAAAACACTTGGTTGAATAAAGCCCTTATCTAATAGATCCTTTAACTTCTCTTTTAGCTCTTTCAACTCTGCTGGTGCCATTTTATTTGGCGGAATAGATATCGGACGAGTATCTGGAAGAAGATCTATACCGAAGTCTATCTCTCTCTCAGGAGGGACTCTGGGAAGATCATCTGGAAAGACTTCTGGAAACTCTTTTACTACTGGAACTGACTGAATAAGAGGTACCTCAACACTTGAGTCATTAACTCGGACTAAGTGATAGACACCCCTTAGAAACCAACTTCCTTGCCTTAAGGTACGAAATGAAACGACCCTTAGGCACTGCTAAACTGCTTTTCCACTCTAAGACTGGATCATTTGGAAACTGAAACTTGAACACTCGAGTTCTACAATCAACTGAGGCATAACAGGCATGAAGCTAGTCCATACCAAGAATGATATCAAAATCTACTATGTTTAACTCAATTAAATCAGCTATGGTACTCTTATGAATAATGGAAATGGGACAATCACGATAGACTCTCTCCGCTAGAATAGACTCACCAACAGGTGTAGAGACACTGAATGGTTCACTAAGTTGCTCAGGAATAGCATCAAAGTTCATAGCAACATATGGAGTTACAAAAGATAAACTCGCTCCTGGATCTAGCAAGGCATTAACAGTAAAGTCAAAGACTTGAATCATACTAGTGACAACATCTGGTGAATCCTCTTGCTCTTGGCGACTGTTGATATCATATAAGCGGTTGTTCCTCTGCCAGTACCGGAAGTAGCCCCTCTAGGTGCAATTCTTTCTAGTGGAGCAACTGAAGAAGACTGGGCTCTATTTCCCCCATTACCATTTCCCTACTTGTTCTTTGGACACTCTCGCATGAAATGCCTAGTCTGACCACACTTGAAACAACCCGTGGAGCCCTCACGACAAAATATCTGAGTGGTTCCTACCACACTTGGCGCATGCATAAGGCTTACTACCCCCTTGCGCCACACTACCTTGAGAATAGACAGGTTTAGCTCTGGAATTCTGACCATTGTACTCACCTTTGTTCCTAGGTGCAGGTGCACTAGCAGATGATGAAGCAGGTCCCTTCTATATTTGTTGGAAGGATGACCGGTTGACATTACTTTTCTGTTGCCTGGACTCATTCCCTGTCTTAGACCTCTTGTTCTTGAATTCCTCTCTATCCCTCAGCTTCTCTTCCTCTACTTTTTGCACATAGACCATCAACCTCGAAATGTCCATGTCCCCAATAAGCATTGCTGCCCGACCCTCTTTGCTTGATAGACGAGACAACCCAGCAACAAACAGACTCATCCTACTCCTCATGTCCGCAACCATTTCCGTAGCATAGCGAGACAGTTGGGTGAATTTCAACCCATACTCATGAACACTGAAAGAATCTTGCTTAAGTGTGAGGAACTCTCGTACCTTAGCCTCTTTCAGTTGTCGGGGAAAGAAACTACCCAAGAAAGCCTCCTCAAAATAAGCCCAACTCGCATTGGTCAAACCAAGTCCTATCAATATTCTTCAGTTGATATGTAGCTAGTTTAACTCGCTCAGTATCAGCAACATGCATGACCTCAAATACCTTCTTCAACTTCTCAATGAAGTTCTCCGGATCCTCAGTAGTGCTCGAACCCGTGAAACTTGGAGTGTTCATCCTCAAGAACTTATGAATCCTTGAAGTGTCAGCTCCTTCCTGTCGAGCTCCCCTTTGCTGACCAACCTGGTTAGTCACAGCTTGACTCAGCATCCTAATTGCCTCTCTAAACTCAGCATTAGTGAGTTCCCTTTGAGGTTGCACTTCAGGTGCATTTGGTAACTCTTGTTCTTCAACATTTCTCCTAGCTGGACGACCTTTGACTCCTCTTCGTGGCAGCATGCTTATCTAAAAACACGTGCAAACATGAATTAGAAGGAACTTTTTGGAGATCAACTCTAACGCACGAAATGAGTGTGAAAAAAGTGAGAGATTTTCCTAAATGTTGCAACCTCCTAATTATAAATGTGGCGCGCTACATACATTTAACTATCTAGGGATCTACAAACACGGTTTCATAGAATCCCTAGGACTCTTGTACTCTATGCTCTAATACCAAGTTTGTCACTCCTTGAGGCTACGCCCTGGGTAAGACGGGCACTCGAGAACTAGTGCTAGCCCAAGCGAACCCCCTGGCCTGGCTTACTTACTCAACGGAAGACTTAAACTCAACAAAAATAAGTTTATATAATAAACTAGAATGTTATAAAAGAACATTCAACTGTCCATTAAGGCAAACTCAAGTCTCAACATGGAATAATTACAATGAAAAGACTAAAGAACTAACATCTGACTGTCTATAAAGACTCTATAAAGAACTAAAATAGATGTCAGGACATGACCCCCGATCATCCTAACAAATGAAATACTGAAAAGAACTAAAATCAATAAAGGAGTCCTCCGAAATGCAAGAAGGCTCACCACTGGCTCTGAAGTGGTCAACTGGATCAAAGGTGCATCGGTTGCCGATCCTAGATACCTGTATCTACATCATAAGATGATGCAGGCCAACTGGCATCAGTACATTGAATATACGAGTATGTGAGTTGGAATGCTAAAACAACATAGACTTGAGATGAATCTAAAAGAAATTGAAGAACTTACCTGGCTCAACTCAATATAACTGAACTCATTTTAATATAAAGCAATTTAAAACAAGTGCAATATAAAGAAACAAAATGTTTAAAAACATGCTGTCAACTCTGTGTGTATGCAATGATACAACATAACTCTGAAATGTATGTAAAAAATACAAATAACTATGTATATAAGAATACAATAACTTATGTAGGAGTTTCTCTAACCGACAACCATCACGTAATAACTATTGTGATGAAACAACGATTTCCCTCACGCTGCCAGAGCATCCTATACCTTTCAAAGGGCATAGGAACATGAACTACTAAGTGGATCCACTAGTCTATGCTAAAAAGTACTAAATCAATCACCTAAAAAGTATGACCCTTTTCTAGCCATGATGGCTACATGATTTATGGAGGCTGTGAATTGTCTGAACTCTCCCCCATATCGGTGCTCAATACTACTTCCAAAAATATAGTAATATTAGCTCTTATGTTTAAAAACATACTTCTTTTGTGATTTGAGATTAGTGCTCAAAAACTTAGCTCAAAGGCTATCTTGGAAATCAAAGTTTCCCCTCTTGCTTCATTTAGAAAGCGATTACTATTTTCTAAAAACTACCCCTAATGCTCTTTGGAAATCTCAGTGGCCGTTCCTATTTAAATGTGAAAACATTTTAAATCTCTTTGGGAACACTTAGTCCCCATATACTTTTGAAAAAATGAACTTCAACTTTACTCTTTGCTGAACTCAAAACTTTAAGTCTTAAAAGAAGGTTAAATTGCGAAAGACTTTGGGAAAACTTTATGAACTTCTCTTGACTGAACTCTTGATTTCTCTTGACTTTGATCTTAACTGCTCCTGACTTGACTCTTAACTGGTCCTTGAATTGAATTATGAATTCAAGGATTGTGATTCGTGATTGGAAAGATCTTATGATGTTTAGGAATGATTTTAGATAGCTAAACATGATAAAAGACCAAAAATCAAGATTTGACGGTGGGTCCGTGATGCGGAGAAGGTTTTAAAATTTAGTTCCAAAAATGACTTTTGAGGCAGAAGAATCCGTGACGGCTCCGCGACGTGAAACGAAAATTCCCAAAACTGGGAACCAGCTCCGCGACGTGCCACTGATGTCGGATTTCGTTTGACGAAATCTCTTCTTCATTTTTTTACTCTAAACCCTCTAAACTTCGTGGGTTCTTTTACCCAACACTTAGAATTGATTAACTATTCAAAGTAATCAGATTCTACGTAAAATCGAACCTAAAATCACATATTAGGATCAAACAACTCCTCAACAAATTCAATGAAACAAGAATCTAATGATACTTCAACAAACCCATTCAAGAACTCAATTTCTAAGCTTTCAAGAATTTAAACTCGCTGAAATAAATCATGATTGGTGCGTGGGTGATGTCATACCCCGAGCCTACACCCTGGGTGGAACTAGCAATTGAAGACCATTGCTGGTCCCAAGCGAACCCTTGGCCTGACTTACTTAACTCAGCGGAAGACAAAATTCATATCTATAAATATAAATGTACTTAACTGAATTGAAATAAAATAACTGAGAATGTTTTAAAGATTAAACATTCAACTTGGCCAAAAGTGGCAACCCAAGTCTTAACAATAAGAAATTATAATGAAAAGACTCAAAGGACTAACATCTGACTGTCTATGAAGCCTTTAATAACAACTGAGATGGATGTTGGGACAGGCCCCACAACATCCTAAAAAAAAACTAAACTAGAAAACAATAAAAATAAGTCCTCTGGAATGCAAAGAGGCTCATCGACTGACTCTGAATTGCTCACTGGATCAACGATTCGCTGGAATGCCAATCCTAGTTACCGGTGTCTGCATCATAATAAGATGCAGGCCAACTGGCATCAGTACATTGATGTGCGAGTATGCGAGTTGGAATGGTAACGAACATAGGCTGTAAGGAAATTTGAAAGAAACTGAATAACTTACCTTGCTCAACTCAACTCAACCTGACTGACTCATTTCAATATAATTCAATTTAAAACAAGTGCAATATAAAGAAAAGCTGTTTAAAAACATGCTATAAACTCTGTGTGTATGCAAAGATACAATAAATCTGAGATGTATCTAGAAATACAAATGAACTGATGTATATAGAAATACAATAACTATTGTGGGAGTTTTTCTAACCGACAACCATCACATAAAAGCTATAGTGATGATACAATGATCTACCTCACACTGCCAGAGCATCCTATACCCGGCCAAATGTATAGAACCTGAACTGCCTAATGGATCCACTAGTATAATCTGAAAAGGATTCATCTAAAAAGTATGAACCTCTTCTACCCATGATGGCTACATGGTTCTATGAGTGCTGTGGGTTCTTTGATTGCTCCCCCAATTGGGTGATCAATACTACTCCCAAAAATGTACTGACTCTTATATTTTTAAAACATATTTCTTCTGTGATTTGAGATTAGTGCTCAAAAACTTAGCTCAAAGGCTATCTTGGAAATCAAAGTTTCCTTTCTTGCTTCATTTAGAAAACAATTACTTTTTCTGAAAACTAGCACGAAGGCTCTTTGGAAATCTCAGTTTCTGATCTTATTTAAATGTGAAAACATTTTAAATATCTTTGTAAATACTTAGTCCCCATATACTTTTGAAGAAATGAATTTCAACTTTACTCCTTACTGAACTCAAAACTTAAGTCTTAAAACAAAGTTAAAACGTTTGCAAAAGACGTTTAGAAAACTCTAAGAACTTCTCTTGACTTTGATCTTAACTTTCCTTGAATTGAATTATTGATTCAAGGTCCATGATCTCATGTTTATGGATGATTTCATGGTATTTAGATGTACTTTAGAGTGTTGGAGTCGACTAGGAAACATAGTACATCACTTAGGAACAATTATGAGAAGGTGGGGAAAGAATTTGGAGAACTGACATCCCACGCGCTCTGAGAGGTGCGGGGCGCCAGCCCTCAACATTCAGAGAGCAAGCTGGGGTGCTCTGGCTGGCGCGTTGCCCCAGATCCTCACATTCAGGGACTGCTTTAGGGCGCGCTGGCTGGCGCGACGCCCCACCCCCCTCCCTTGGTGTTTGACGACTTTTCTTCTCTGTTTTTCATCTCTAAACTCTAATGGTTCTTTCTCTAAAAACTTAGAATCATTAGTACTCTCAACTTACAACAGATCTAACTCGAAAATCCACTAGGAAACATGAATCAAATCAACAAGAAACCTCAACAACACAACCAATCAAGAACTCAACGATGTCTTTCAAGAACTTTTTAACATGTAAACAACCAAAAATTGCTGAATTGAAACAAGTTGGTGTGTGGGTGAACTAACCCATCACTAAAAGATCTCACATACCTTAATAGGGATCACCCCCGATGAATTCTACTTCAAACGCTTGATGTTCTTGGCGAAATCTTGGCTTTTCTCCCTTTTTTTTTTCTACTTTCTCCAAGCCCTAAGCGTATTCTAATTTACCAAAACTGAGTTAATTTCAGTTTTTACCCCATTAAATCCCTAAAAACGAATTAGGAAATTAATTAGAGAAAAGACTACTTTGCCCTTCCCTAAATCCGGATTGGCACTTTCCTCAACCAACAACCCAACTTTCGAAAGGCTTATCTCACTCATACGATGTCGAAATCATGCAATATCGACGGCGTTGGAAAGATCTCTCCAAGGGATTCCCAACCATATCAAGATCTACTCCTAACTCATCCTTATATAGGAGGTTTGAAAGTGACCAAAATTCACTTTCTTAACTTAGACAAAAGTTCCAGATTTCCTTATTCTTTCCAAAAGTAAATATTTTCATATTTTAAACTCTTTATAGTCGTTTCTAGGTGCGAGATGTTACAATAGCCCTCCCTTGGGAACATTCGTCCTCGAATGAGCTTTAATTCACTAAGCTAAGGGTAGTAATATCAAGTTCAACACTCAACAAGCAAAAAAAAAAAAGTAACAACATGCATACTCATAATTTAGCTAGTACTAAGAAGAGGATTAGTACCTTGATCTGAATTTTCTCCGGATTCAAAGAAATGTGGATATCTCTTCTTCATATCCTCTTCAGCTTTCCAAGTAGCTTCTTCAACAAATTGTTTCCTCTAAAGGAGTTTGACTGATGCGACATCCTTTGTTCTCAACTTGCAAACTTGGCGATTTAAAATTTGGACCGGAATCTCCTTATAAGATAAATTATCCTTAATCCCAACATTTTCAGTTCGTACTATCAATGAAGGATTTCCCATGCACTTTTTTAACATAGAGATGTAAAATACCGGATGAACCGCTCCTAATTCCTGTGGTAGCTCCAACTCGTAAGCTACACTGCCAATCCTTTTGGCTATGCGATAAGGTCCAACATACCGGGGACTAAGCTTCCCCTTCTTACCAAACCTTATAACACCCTTCATGGGTGAAACTTTCAAATATACCTAATTATCAACTTCGAACTCTAGTGGACTTCTCCTAACATCTGTGTAGGATTTTTGACGACTCTGCGCCATTTTCACCCTCTCCTGAATCACCTTCACCTTCTCCATGACTTGGTGAACTAAATCTGGTCCTATCAACCCTGCTTCACCAACTTCAAACCATCTAATAGGATATCTGCATCTTCTCCCATAAAGAGCTTCATATGGATCCATCTGGATGCTAGAATGATAACTGTTGTTATAAGCGAATTCAATGAGAGGTAGGTGATCATCCCAATTACCCTTGAAATCAATCACGAAAACTCTCAACATATCTTCTAAGGTCTGAATAGTGCGCTCTGCTTTCCTGTCACTTTGAGGATGAAAGGCAGTGCTCAAGTTCACCTTTGAGCCCAAACCTTTCTGGAAAGATTTCCAGAACCGTGCTGTAAATTGGGCACCTCTATTTGAAATATGGAGACCAGAACCCCATGATGTCTTACCACTTCTTGGATATACAACTTGGCATAATCTTCTGCTAAATGGGTAGTCTTTACCGATAGAAAATGGGCTGATTTAGTCATTCTGTCTACAATTACCCAAATGGAATCATGTTGTCTGCGAGACCTTGGCAAACCTGTGATGAAATCCATATTAATCATCTCTCACTTCCATTCTGGAAGTTCTATATTCTGCGCCAAACCACCAGGCCTTTGGTGTTCAACTTTCACTTGCTGGCAATTCAGATATTTGGCAACAAAATCTGCAATATCCTTCTTCATACCATTCCACCAATATACCTTTCTCAAATCACGGTACATTTTGGTGGAACCCGAATGGATGGAATATCTGGAGCTATGAGCTTCCTCCATGATCCTCTCTTGGAGTTCATCCACCATTGGTTCGCACAATCTACCTTGGTATTTTAACACACCATCCCCCCCTTGTTCGAAAGCTAATACTCTTTGCTTTTGAACATTTTCCTTCAAGTCAAGCAAAATGGGATCTTGGTCTTGCTTTTCTTTCACTTCTGACACTAGTGATGATTCAGCCGCATTCGTTACCACTAGTCCCCCTTCTATGGAATCCATCAGTCGGACTCCTAAGCGTGCAAGTCTATGCACATCTTTCACTAACTCTTTCTTTTCTTCATCAACATGGGTTGTACTATCCATAAACAACCTACTCAAGGCATCAACAACAATAGTAGCCTTACCTGGATGGTAGAGAATACTCATGTCATAATCCTTGAGCAACTCTAACTACCTCCTTTGTCAGAGATTGAGTTCTTTCTGAGTGAACATATATTGTAAGCTCTTGTGGTCAGTGAATACATCAACATGACCACCATACAAGTAGTGACGCCAAATCTTCAAAGCGAAGACTACCGCAGCCAACTCTAAGTCATGGGTTGGATAGTTCTTCTCATGAACCTTTAACTGTCTGGAGGCATAAGTTATCACCTTGCCATTATGCATTAGGACACAACCCAAGCCAACTATAGATGCATCACAATACACCACAAAACCTTGAGTACCTTCTGGTAAGGTCAACACTGGCAGTAGTCAATCTCTTCTTCAATTGCTGAAAGCTTTTCTCACAAGCTTCAGACCATTTAAACTTCACTGTTTTCTGAGTCAACTTCCTCAAAGGAGACGAAATGGATGAGAAACCCTCTACAAATATTCTGTAGTAGCCATCTAAACCCAAGAAACTCCTAATATCAGTTGGAGATGTGGGTCTATGCCAATTCTGCACTGCCTCAATTTTCTGAGTATCAACCTTAATTCCCTCTCCCGACACAATATGGCCTAAGAATGCCACAGACTCGAGCCAAAACTCACACTTAGAGAACTTGGCATACAACTCCTTATCTTTCAAAGTCTGTAGAACTATTCTGAGATGACTAGTATGATCTTTTTCATTCCTTGAATAGATTAGTATGTCATCAATGAAGACGATAACAAACATATCTAAATAAGGTTTGAAGACTCTATTCATAAGATCCATGAACGCTGCTGGTGCGGAAGAGTCAAATCCTCAAACTGCTTTGTTGGCGTCCACTCAAGGGAGGAGCACTTCTAATTCCTTGTCATCCGTAAATGGAAATCAGCCTGCCAAAGGACACTTCAATGGACGCGGCCGTAGGAGAAATAACAGGGGTCAATATGGTAGAGGTTGAGGCTACCACAACTCTTCATGGTCTGGTTTCCAACATCAATCTCGGCCTCTTTCCCCTAGTGCTGGTATTTTAGGTAAAGTTCCTTTTGCTCCTACGAAACAATGTCAAATTTGTTTTCACTATAACCACACTGCGTTGGAGTGTAGAAACAGGTTCGACCATTCCTTTGTGGCTAACAATATTCCTCAATCATTTGCTGCCATGAATTTGGAGGAGGTTCAACCAACCGTCTGGTACTCAGACTCTGGATCATCTGCGCACATGACTCATGATCCTTCCACTCTTACTGCTCCCATTCCTTATTCTGGTTCTTCTCAAGTTATGGTTGGACATGGTACTCTTTTATCTATTATTCTATTGGTTCATCTACTCTTCCGATGACTTCTAGGCCTCTTCTCTTAAAGAAAGTTTTATATGTTCCTTCCCTTACTAAAAATCTACTTTCTATTCAACGCTTATGTGTTGATAATAATTGTTTTATTCACTTTACTGACTCTGGTTTTTTTGTCAAAGATATGAAGACCAAAACAACATTGCTCCGCAATAACAATTCTGGGTCTCTTTATCCTTTACGCGTCGCTCCATCTGGCTCCTCCAACTTTGGCCACTTTGCTAAAATTTTGCCTTCTTCTCCTTGGCACCAGTGTCTCGGACATCCTGGCCGAGAGTCCCTTAACTCTTTGGTTGTTAGAAAATTGATCAGTAGTACTTCTTCTATTAGCAATAGTTCTTATAATGTTTGTCGTTTAGGCAAACAAACTCACATGTCTTTTCCGTTATCAAGTAATAATGCAAGTTCTCCATTCGTTTTATTTCATTCGGATGTATGGCATGCTCCTATTGTCTCATATTCTGGTTATCGTTATTACATTTTATTTCTTGATGATTACACTAAATTCTCTTGGGTTTACTTGATGTGTGAAAAATCTGAATCCATCAACAAATTTAAAGAATTTTATACAATGGTCAAAAATGTTTTTCAATCCTTTATTTCTTATTTCCAATCTGATGGAGGTGGTGAATACGTTAACAACAATTTTAGTTCTTTCCTCAAACAAAATGACATAGTCCATCGTCTTTCTTGTCCTCACGCATCCGCTCAAAATGGTCGAGCTGAGCGAAAACATAGGCACATTGTTAATGTCCTACGCTGTCTTATTTTTCAAGCATCTTTGTCTTTTAAATTTTGCGCTGATGTTTGTTTGTATCCTGTCTCCCTTATTAATGTTATTCCTCTTCCAATTTGCGTTTTAAATCCCCCTTTGAACAACTTTATGGTCGTGTGCCCGATTGTAATTTGATTCGCATATTTGGATGTCTCTGTTATCCCTTTGTGGCAGTTGGTTCATGCTCCAAGTTCCTACCTAATTCAAAGCCTTATTTATTCCTCGGCATCTGATAAACACAAAGGCTTTAAGTGTCTGGATCCTAGTTCAAATAGAGTTCTTATCTCTCGGCATGTTCATTTTGTTAAAGAGTCTTTCCCTTTTCAGACCTTCTTTTCAACTGAGATACCGATCTAACCCAAATCTGTTCCATCGAAAACTGTGATATATAACACCTCTAAGTCTTCTTACTTCCCAATCTATATCACACGTTCTACAGGAGCTTCACCACATATTAATTCTGTTAATTTATTACCTTCTCTCGCCGAAAATACGCAGCACCTCACACCTAGTAGAAGTCCTCAAAGTTCTACATTCCAATCACCTGATTCTCACCTTAAAACTTTTAATCCATTTTCTCCAGATTCTCCTTCACATCTTGTGCACTCCCCTTCGAATCAATCTCCAGTAAATACCTTAAACTCTTCTTTTGAACGTATTGCTTGAACCCAGGCAGACCCACCACAACATCAATCTTCCTCAAGCAATATTAGAGTGCCTACCTCCTCTCTAACCAGCATAAAACCACATTCTCATCCCATGCTAACTCGTTCCCAAACTAGTTCACTTAAACCATGCCTTCTTCTTTCTTTGATAGCTTCAACTAGTTCCGTTTTATTTGAACCTACATCATTTGCTCTAGCTTCTAAAGATCCTCGTTGGATGAAAGCCATGAGCGTCGAATTTGATGCTCTTGTCCAAAATTAAACTTGGACTTTGGTACCTCCTCCATCAAATGTAATTATTGTTGGCAATAAATGGGTGTATCGAACTAAATTTTGCGCCAATGGCGCTGTTGAAAGATTTAAAGCTCGGTTAGTGGCTCAAGGTTTTTCGCAGCAGACCAGAGTGGATTATTTTGAGACTTTTTCTCATGTTGTCAAGCCTCGCACAATTCGTTTAGTCTTATCTTTGGCCCTTCAACACAACATGTTCATGCGTCAACTTGATGTGTTAAATGGATTCTTACATGGTGAGTTATCTGAGACAGTTTATATGCGTCAGCCAAAGGGCTTTGTCCATTCAGATTATCCTTATTATGTATGAAAGTTGCAGCGTGCTCTATATGGTCTCAAGCAATCACCGCGTGCCTGGTTCCATCACCTTGCTCATTTTCTTCTTGATCTTGGTTTTCAGCAATGTATCTCAGACCATAACATGTTCATCTTTCGCTCAGGGAGTGATTGCATAATTCTTTTAATTTCTGAGGATGATATAGTTGTTATTGGCTCTTCAGAGTCATTGATATCTCAGTTCATCTTTTCTATGAGTACAAAATTATCAATGAAGAACTTAGGGCCTCTTAATGTCACGCCCCGAGCCTACACCCTGGGCGGGACCGGCACCCAGAGACCATTTCTGGCCCCAAGCGAACCCTTGGCCTAACTTTCTTAACTCAGCGGAAACCTAACTCAACAGAAGAACTCAATGAAAATGCAAGGTTACAAAACAACTTAACTTATAAAATTTGGCCACAAGGCAACTCGAATCTTAAGATAGAATATTTACATATATACATAGATGAGAGACTCAAAACTAACTGACTAATTGTCTATGAAGCCTCTAAAATGCTGAGATGGATGATGGGACAGACCCCACAATACCCTAATAAAATAAAACTAAGAACACAAAAGGATTGAGTCCTCCGGAATGCAATGAGGCTCACCACTGACTCTGGAGTGCTCAACTAGATCAACGATGTGCATGATGCTAATCCAGGGTACCTGTATCTGCATTGTCATAAGATGCAGGCCAACTGGCATCAATACATTAAATGTACGAGTATGCGAGATGGAAAGCTAAACTGCAACTTAAGCTTGAAAAGGGTACACGAGAATAGTTACCTTGGCTTTGAATGACTCATGAATAACTGAACTGAATATATAAAGCAATAAGACACATGCAATATATATTAAGCTTGTAAAACAGTGTAAACAACTTAGTTCGTTAGTGATAAAACAATAACAAACTCAACTTTACTTATATAAAAGTAATATAACTTTAATAGGAGATTCTTTAACCGACAACCACCACTATGAGCCCTAGTGGTGGTACAACGATTTACCTCACGTTCCCCAAGGACCATCCTATACGTTGCCGTGATATAGGACCTTACTTTTGCTTAGTGGATCCACTAGCCTAATATTACGTGATCATCTAAAAAGAATGATACGTCAAGTCCCATGTTGACGCATGGTTCTTATGAAGAGTTGAGTTAATATGAACTCGTATCCCCAATTCGATGTTCAGTACTACTCCCAAAAATACTTTGGCTCATAAGTGTTTTTAAACACATCTTTCTTTAATTGAGATAATTGCTCAAAACTTAGCCAAAAGTCTCTTTTGGAAAACATGGTTCCCCTCTTACTCAAATGTAAAACATTTACAAACCACTTTGGGAATACTTAGTTCCCTAGTAGCTTTTGAGAAAAGGACTCAACTTTATGCTCTTGACTTAACTTGAAACTCGAGACTTTTTACTTAACTTGGAACTCTATACTCTTGCTTGACTTGAAACTTGAAATGAAGTTAAAACGTTCAATAACGACTCTTGAAAAGTTTGGAGGACTTGCTTGGACTTACTACTTAACTTTACTTGACTTGACTCTAACTTCAATTGACTTCGATCCTAACTTGCCTTGAATTGAACTATGGATTCAAGGTATATGATCAAATGTTTATGGATGAATTTGGGATGTCTAAATGTACCTTAGAGTGTTGGAAACAACTATAAAATATAGGTACAATACCAAGGAACATGCATGAGAAAGTGTGGAAAGAAAGGGGGAACTTGGTGTCCTTGGCGCTCTGCAAGGCGCGGAGCGCCAGCCCTCGAAGCTCAGAAGGCCAGCTGAGGCGCTTTGCAGGGCGCGGTGCCCCAATGGGTGAAGTTCAGAACACTTCTTGGGGCGCTCTGCAAGGCGCGACGCACCACCCCTTTTCCCCGACAACTTCGACTTTTCTCCTTGTTTCTCCAACTCTAAACCTTCTAAATATCAAGCTTTCCAGCCCCAAACATTTAGAATCATAAATCCCTCAACATACAATAGATTTCAACCCAAACACAATCGGAAACATCCCCAAATCAACAAGGGAATTCAACAACACAAACCACAACACAATTAACACAACCCAACAAGTTCAACAACATATCCAATCTTTTCTCAATAATAAAAATGAGTGTGGTGTGTGGGGGAAAGGATCAACCCATCACTAAGAACTCACATACCTAGTGGGGATCACCCCCGACGATTTCCTTGACAGAAACTTGCTGGATCTCCTCTTTCTCCTCTTCTTCTCTTCTTCTTCACTCTCAAGTTGGTCATACCAAAAGACATGACCAAAAACTCATAATGACCATATCTGGTTCTGAAAGTTGTCTTTGGAATATCACATTCCCTTACTCTCAACTGATGGTAACCTGATATGAGGTCTATTTTCAAAAAACAAGAAGTACCTTGAAGCTGATCGAAAAGATCATTAATCCTTGGAAGAGGATACTTATTCTTGATGGTAACCTTGTTCAATTGACGGTAATTTATACACATCCTAAGGGAACCATCTTTCTTTCTCACAAACAAGACCGGAGTACCCCAAGGTGAGACAGTTGGTCGAATAAAGCCCTTATCTAAAAGATCTTTCAACTGCTCTTTCAACTCAGCTGGTGCCATTCTGTATGGTGGAATAGTGATAGGACGAGTATCTGGAATAAGATCCATACCGAAGTCTATCTCTCTCTCAGGAGGGACTCTGGGAAGATCATCTGGAAAGACTTCTGGAAACTCTTTTACTACTGGGACTGACTGAATATGAGGTATCTTAGCACTTGAGTCACTAACTCGGACTAAGTGATAAACACACCCTTTAGAAGTTAACTTCCTTGCCTTAAGGTACGAAATGAAACGACCCCTAAGCACTGCTGAACTGCTTTCCCACTCTAAGACTGGTTCATTAGGAATCTGAAACTTGACTACTCGAGTTCTACAATCAACTGAGGCATAACAGGCATGAAGCCAGACCATACAAAGAATGACATCAAAGTCTACCATGTCTAACTCAATTAAATCAGCCATGGTACTCTTGTGATTGACGAAGATGTGACAATCACAATAGACCCTCTCTGCTAGAATAAACTCACCAACAGGTGTGGAAACACTGAATGGTTCACTAAGTTGCTGAGGAATAATATCAAATTTCATAGCAACATACGGAGTTACAAAAGATAAACTCGCTCCTGGATCTAGCAAGGCATAAACAGTAAAGTCAAAGACTCGAATCATACAGTGACAACATCTGGCGAATCCTCTTGCTCTTGGCAACTAGTGATAGCATATAAGCGGTTTGTTCCTCCACAGTACTAGAAATAGCTCCTCTAGGTGCAGCCATGTCTGGTGGAGCAACTGAAGAAGATTGGGTTCTATTGCCCTCATTACCCTGCCGGTTCTTTGGACATTCTCGCATGAAATGTCCACTCTGACCACACTTGAAACAACCAGTGGAGCCTTCACGACAAATACCTAAATGACTCCTACCATACTTGCCCCTTGCGCCGCACTACCCTATGAATAAGTAGGTTTAACTCTGAAATTTTGGCCATAGTACTCACTCTTGTTCTTAGGTGCAGGTGCACTAGCAGATGATGGAGCAGGTCCTTTCTGTTTCTGTTGGAAAGACGAACGGTTTGTATTACTCTTCTGCTGCTCGGACTCATTCCCTGTTTTGGCTCTCTTGTTCTTGAACCCTTCTCTATCCCTCAGCTTCTCTTCCTCTACCTGCTGCACATAAACCATCAACCTCGAGATGTCCAGGTCCCCTATCAGCATTGCTGCTCGGCCCTCCTTGCTTGACAGGCGACCTAAACCAGCAATAACTAAACTCATCCTACTCCTCATGTCCGCAACCATTTCAGGAGCATAGCGAGACAATTGGGTGAACTTCAACCCATACTCGTGCACACTCAAAGAATCCTGCTTTAGTGTGAGAAACTCACATACCTTAGCCTCTTTCAGTTCTCGGGGAAAGAAACGCCCTAAGAAAGCCTCTTCAAAACAGGCCCAACTCGCAGGTGGTGCATCCTCAGATCTACCCCCTTTCCACTGATCAAACCAGGTCCTAGCAACATTCTTCATCTAATATGCAACTAGCTCAACTATCGCATTATCAACCGCATGCATCACATCGAACACCTTTTTCAGTTCTTCAATGAAATTCTCTGGGTCCTCTCCAGTGCTCGAACTAGTGAAACTTGGGGGATTCATCATCAAGAACTCGTGATTCCTTGAAGTGTCGACCTCTTCTTGCTGAGCTCCTCTCTGCTGCCCAACCTGATTGGTCACAACTTGGCTAAGCATCCTTATAGCCTCTCTAAACTCAACATTAGAGACCTCTCCTTGCGGTTGCACTTCAGGTGCATTTGGTAACTCTTGCTCTTCTACATTCCTTCTAGCTGGACAACCTCTGACTGCTCTTCGTGGAGGCATGGTTATCTGAAAACACGCGCAAGCACGAATTAGAGGGAAACTTTTTAGAGATAAACTCTAACGCACGAAAAGAGTGTGAAAGAAGTGAGATAGTTCCTAAATGTTGCAGCCTCTTAATTATAGATGTGGCACGCTTCACACCGATAAATAGGACTCTACAGACACTGCTTCATAGACTCTCTAGGACTCTTGAACTCTGGGCTCTGATACCATGCTTGTCACGCCCCGAGCATACACCCTGGGCGGGACTAGGACTCGAAGACCATTGCTGGCCCCAAGCGAACTCTTGGCCTGGCTTACTTAACTCAGCGAAAGACAAAATTCATATCTATAATGATAAATGAACTTAACTGAACTGAAATAAAATAACTGAGAATGTTTTAAAGATTAAACATTCAACTTGGCCAAAAGTGGCAACCCAAGTCTTAATAATAAGAAATGATAATGAAAAGACTCAAAGGACTAATATCTGACTATCTATGAACCCTCTAATAACAACTGAGATGGATGTTGGGACAGACCCTATAACAAACTAAAAAAAACTAAATGAGAAAATAATAAAAAGAGTTCTCTGGAATGCAAAGAGGCTCACCGACTGACTCTGAACTGCTTACTGGATCAACGATTTGCTGGAATGCCGATCCTAGTTACCTGTGTCTGCATCATAATAAGATGCAGACCAACTGGCATCAGTACATTGAATGTACGAGTATGCGAGTTGGAATGGTAACAAACATAGGCTGGAAGGAAATATGAAAGAAACTGAATAACTTACCTGGCTCAACTCAACTCAACTTGACTTACTCATTTCAATATAAAGCAATTTAAAACAAGTGCAATATAAAGAAAAGCTGTTTAAAAACATGCCATTAACTCTGTGTGTATCCAAAGATACAATAAATTTGAGATGTATGTAGAAATACAAATGAACTGATGTATATAAAAATACAATAACTACTGTGGGAGTTTCTTTAACCGACAACCATCATATAAGAGCTATAGTGATGATACATCGATGTACCTCCTGCCAGAGCATCCTATACCCGGCCAAAGGTATAGAACCTGAACTACCTAATGGATCCACTAGTCTAATCTAAAAAGGATTCATCTAAAAAGTATGAACCTCTTCTACCCATGATGGCTACATGGTTCTATGGGGGGGCTGTGGGTTCTTTGAACGCTCCCCCAATTCGGTGCTCAATACTAATCCCAAAAATGTACTGGCTCTTATGTTTTTAAAACATATTTCTTCTATGATTTGAGATTAGTGCTCAAAAACTTAGCTCAAAGGCTATCTTGGAAATCAAAGTTTCCCCTCTTGCTTCATTTAGAAAGCGATTACTTTTTCTGAAATCTAGCCCGAAGGCTCTTTGGAAATCTCAGTTTCCGATCTTATCTAAATGTGAAAACATTTTAAATATCTTTGGAAATACTTAGTCCCTATATACTTTTGAAGAAATGAACTTCAACTTTACTCCTTACTGAACTCAAAACTTAAGTCTTAAAACAAAGTTAAAACGTTTGCGAAAGACTTTTAGAAAACTCTAAGAACTTCTCTTGACTTTGATCTTAACTTTCCTTGAATTGAGTTATGGATTCAAGGTCCATGCCCTCATGTTTATGGATGATTTCATGATGTTTAGATGTTCTTTAGAGTGTTGAAATCGACTAGGAAACATAGGTACATCACTTAGGAACAAGTACGGAAAAGTGGGGAAAGAATGGGGAGAACTGGTGTCCCTGACGCTCTGAGAGGCGCCTCTTAACATTCAGAGAGCAAGATGGAGCGCTCTGGCTAGCGCGTTGCCCCAGATCCCCACATTCAGGGACTGCTTTGGGGTGCGCTGTTTGGCGCGACTCCCATCCCCCTCCCCAGGTGTTTGACGACTTTTCTTCTCCATTTTTCATCTCTAAATCCTCTAAGCTATAATGGTTCTTTCTCCAAACACTTAGAATCATTAGTACTCTCAAATTACAACAGATCTAACTTGAAAATCCACCCGGAAACACTAATCAAATCAGAAAGAAACCTCAACAGCACAACCAATCAAGAACTCAACGATGTCCTTCAAGAACTTCACTTTTTAACATGTAAACAACCCAAAATGGCTGAATTGAAACAAGTTGGTGTGTGGGTGAACTAACCCATCACTAAAAGATCCCGCATACGTTAATAGGGATCACCCCCGACGAATTCCACTTCAGACGCTTGACGTTCTTGGCGAAATCTTGGTTTTTCTCCCTTTCTTTTTTCTTTTCTCCTTTCTCCAACCCTAAGCGTATTCTAATTTACCAAGACTGAATTAAGTTCAGTTTTTACCCCAATAAATCCCTGAAAACGAATTAGGAAATTAATTAGAGAAAAGACTACTTTGCCCTTCCCTAAATCCGGATTGGGACTTTCCTCAATCCAACAACCCAACTTCCGAAAGGCATATCTCACTCATACGATGATGAAATCGTGAAATCTCGGCGGCGTTGGAAAGATCTCTCCAAGGGCTTTCCAACCATATCAAGATCTGCTCCTAACTCATCATGAGCTAGGAGTTATGGTCGTTTGAAAATGGATCCACAACAAATAGTAGTTGACTGACTTGCTTTTGCAGTTTATTTTTCCTCTATCTCCGGCTAGAAAAGAATGTATGCGTCAAACTTTGATGACCAAAACTCACTTTCTTAACTTAGACAAAATTTCCATATTTTTTTATTTCTTCCAAAAATAAATATTTTCATACTTTAAACTCTTTATAGTCGTTTCTAGGTGCGAGATATTACAGGCAAATTAACCCAATGCTATGTGATCTCACATACCTGTAGGGATCACCCCCGACGAAATCCACAAGCTAATCTCGACGAATCTTGAATGTTCTTGCTTCCCCTTCTCCTTTCTCTTTTCTCCAAGCCCTAGTGTGAAATTTACTTTTCTAAAACTAACTAAAATCTGACTTTACCCAATTAAACTCCTAAAAACAAATTAATTAAGTTGGGTAAGGAAAATACCAAACTACCCTTCTAAAATCCGGATAGGACTTTCCTTATTCGAACAACCCAACTTCCAAAGGGCATAACTCACTAAGACAAACTCGGAATCGCGCAAACTCGGCGGCGTTGGAAAGATTATTCCAACCATATCTGGAAATACACCTAACTCATCCTGAGCTAGGAGTTATGGCCGTTTGAAGTTGACCAAAAACTAACTTTTCCTAACTTAAACAATTTTCTAGATTTTTCATTCTTTAAAAAAAATGACTATTTCCAGTTCTTAGCTTCTTCCTAGCTATTTCAATTTGCGAGATGTTACAATGAGCCACTTGCTCGGCCAAAGAATCAATATGGAACTTAAGGAATCCCGAGCTTCACATTATCGTTGCCTGCATTCCTTCTCACATGAGCTCTTCGAGGGGCCATATCTTGAAAATGACCGAACATAATTTAGAGAAGGATTTTCATTAACATAAACTCTATGGCATGCCTTTAGAGTAATGAAATAAGTGAAGTTTTCTAAACGTTTTATAGCCTCCTACATATAAAATATGGCGCGCTTCATAATTATGAACATGACTTTACTCAACGTGGCATTTCAGAGTTCCTATGACCTTTTTCTAAAACCTTGTGCTCTGATGCCAAGTTTGTCATGACCCAAAGTACACCCTAGACGTGACATGAAGTATAAGACCTCGAGAGGCCCTAAACAAGCCACTTGATATGTATATACACAAAAAAATAAAGAAAAACAAGAAATCACATATGAAATAAGGAGTTTGACATTTAAGCGAAAGTCTATCAAAGTCTTGACAAGCCATATATTACATCTAAGGAGTGGTCGAGACGTAATCGGTAACCCATGTACAACATCCATAATATAAAGACATAAGAAATAAATAAAGACACCATCGTTCTCTGAGTGTGAGGACTCACCAAAATTTTAAATCTCTAAAGTGATCACTTAGCCACAAACAAAGGGAGAGGAATCGTCACACGCTATATTAATAAAAAAATATAGGCAAAGTATGCATTAGTACATGAAATGTACTAAGTATGAGGAGAATGCAATAAATTATGAAACATGATCATAAGAGGACATAATAGAGAACATGCTATGCATGACCAAGCTAAACATAATAAAACATTTATTGAACATCATAAATGTTGACATGGTCCATGCATCTTAAGATCATGAGTAAAAGCTTCATAAAGTCTTTAAGGAAAAATTAGTTTATTTTGTGGGATATTAGCTTTAACTGACAATAGACCATGAAAGCTATAACATGGAATTTGATGTAAGTCCCACATCGAGAAATGAGAGTCTACTTGTCAAGGTATAATTATGTATCATATCATGTGCTATATGTGGATCCACTCTCTAGGTCATTTAAGTCAATCATACAAGGACATGTAGTTTGGAACAAGAGGTTGCTACTAGAGACTACCCTATTTGAATCTCCACCTCAAAGTTCTCTCGGTGCCAAGTTCTATTCCAATGAAATAGTCATTTCCATAAACATAACATCATACATGGAAAAAGCACAACTAAGCTTAAACATCATAGAGTAGTGATACACCCAAATTACACCTCCCTAAAGAAGTATAAGTGGTTGTTGTAAAATTAAGAACCTAACAGAAGTTAGGGTCGATCCCATGAGGAATATAGTCTAAACTTAGGCCAATTTACCATTGATTGTACTTTTAGTTAGATTATTTCCGTTTAAAAACGAGGGTTTTGTAAGAAAAAATAATTGTTGATTGATTTGTTGTAACAAGTAACCAGGTAAAAAGATTTGCAGTTTGTAATATCAATATGAGATGAAACTAGGGCATATGTGTTCCCCACAAGTTCTTAACGCATTAAACCTTACTATAGTAACCCTTTTGTCATGCAAAGTCGGTAAGTTAGGTATCTCCTAAGTGATTGGTCATCCAAGTAGGGAATTTCACCACACAACTTAGTCTCTCTACGGGTGTATGCTTTACTAACACTTACCTTTGACCCTAGATTAGCCCTCACATATTTGGGTTAGGCTATTAGATAGCAGATTTTCAATGCTAAATCCCCGTTGTTTAATCTCTTTTACCATTCATTACTTCCTTGATCGGGCAAGTAGGAATCAAGAGAGTTCTAACGTTGCGCACTATTAAAAAGCATTCAAAACAAAGCGATCAACAATACATGCATAAACACTATTCAAGAATTACTTAATTATTAGGTCTACTTTGTTAATTACTCATGGTTCCCACAACCCTAGTTGTGGATTTAGCTACTTATGCTTGAGTGATCACAATTCATAATATGATTAATAGAATAAACAATGAACTTACAATTAGAGTAGATGAAATCTAGAATCTTGAATTGATGAACAAAAGTAAATTTTATAAACCAACACTTTAAGAATTAAATGCTAAAAATGTTTGCAAGTTAATTCTCAAAACGTCTAACCACTCAAAAACAAAAAATACAACTAAATTTATAGACAACACAATCCTAAATAAAGTAGGAAAAGAAAATCTAGGAAAACCGGCTTGGGCAATCGTTTCTGCAGTTGACACTTACCACTCGTAGGAATTCCTACGGTTCGTAGGTATCTTCCCTCAATCAACGTGTCCTTCAATATAAGAGAAATTTCTACGGGCATGATCTACTGGCAGTAGACCTTTGTACGATTCATCCTGACTAACCGTCATTAAGGTACTGAAATTCAAACTCTCTGAACTTTTCTACGATTCAATTGTATGGCTCGTATAAGCTACTATAGCTCATCAATGTCTTCTGTCGTTTTACACTTAGCTTCAGAATCGACACTTCAAACTACGACTCATTCCTACGACTCGTAGATCATCTTACAGTTCGAAGGTTGAGTCGTCAAAACACAAAAAATCCCTAGTGCTGCAACATTTTAGTGCCAACTACTCCAAGACATATTTACTGTAAAATTCAAGCAAAATACCATCAGATCTACTAGAACATGCTTATGACACGGACAAAACGTCATTTTTAAAGCATTAAAATTATCGTAAATCAACGGTACATCCACCCCTTCAACTTAAAATTGTTGCTTGTCCTCAAGCAACACAACAAACTAAAAACGACTGTTTATACTAAACAACACTATGTAGAAGCAACCTAAAAATTCAAGCAATCATATGACATTTTCTGAAAACTCATCTTTCCTTTATAAATATTCAGCATAGTGCAATCACTACATTCAGCAACAAGCCAACACATTGATTAACGTCTCAAGTACACGTCATCCAATTCTAGGTATAAACAATTGTTAGCCAGTATAAAACCCAACAAAAGGTTGGGGTCGAACCCACAGGGAGCGGTACGTGTTCATATTCAATTATGAAGTGCAAAGGTGGTCTAATCGGTTATAGGAATAGAAAGTATCCAAAACATGCAAACAAATCTAAAGGGCTGACAATGAATGTAAAATGGGGGGTTTGGATTTGTAATTAACAACTAAAACAAGAATGAAAACAGGGGAAATAACAATATAAAGAGGAATTATTGGGATGTGATCGATTATAGGAAAATTTCACTATATGGGTGATTGAAATTACTAATAAATACCTAAATATCAGTGGGTAGGCTAGAATATAAGTGAGATAGTTTTCTCTCAAACAACTATCACGATTCAAGTGATTTCTTTCGAACATCAATAAGCTTAGCAAATAAGAATATCCCACACTTTAATTCATCTACTCTCTCGAGCTAGATAGGTAGAATTGAGGTTAGGATTTACTCTTTCGAGCAAAACTCATATCAACCCAATAACTACAATCATCAATTGAAAGCTTTGATTCTAAAACCTCTTTTTCAAGCAAGCCTAGAACTTTAAGTTCAAATTGCATTCACAACTATAATTCTTAGTTTAAAACACAACTATCAATTAAACCCACTTCTATTAAGCATTTAAATTAGTAATAATCAATACCCATAAGCTAATTCAGTCCATAATCATATGATTACACATCATAAAATAGAGAAACGATTACCAAATACATTAGCCATGATCTGGGTAAAGGTTCCCAAGACGTTACAATGGTCCAAATTGAGTAAATTCAAAAACCCACTTGCAATTGTTCAAGTTTGAGTTTCAAAAGCTTCAAAGTCTACAATGGAACTCAAAAACTAAAAGAAAACTCTACTGAATGATAGCATGATACTAAATCTTCAGTTCAAAATTCAATTTATAGCTGTCCAATTTTTGTCCTAAAAAGCCATTGGGTGAGATAAGTTGGGCTTTGCCGAACGGGTTGGCGATCTGCCCTTTGCTCCCTTCCATCGCCAATTTCCATTGGTCATCAGCCTTCAGGGTTCTATGACTTTAGGCGATCAAAGTTGTCATCGCGGAGTTGTTCGGCGATTTGCCGATTGCCTAATTCTGTTGCCAAGTTGGTTCTTTACCAGGGCTGGCACACTGGAACTTTAGGCGAGCTAAAAATCCACTCAACAGTGCGCCAAGTGGTCTTGGCGATCACCAAGATTGCTTTTCTTCACTTCTTCAGCTTGTTTGTTCCTTTTTGCCCAGTAGTGTCCTTGCGTTGCTCCTTAGCCTTAAATGCTACAAATCAATACTTTACCATAAGTTTAGAGCATAAATTAAGCATGCGAGGACACTAAAACTATCAAAACAAAGCCCTAAATGAGTCGAAATCTCAGACTCATCAACACCCCTAACTTAAACTTTTGTTTGTGCTCAAGTAAAACTCAAGATCAGCAGTTCAATAAGGATGTCTACAAACAATGCTGCATAAGACTCAACATGAATGCACACAACAAGGTTCAAACTACTCATACCATGATCAATTGTGCACTCAAAGTTTCAAATTGTGACTTACCATCATCAAGTGTACTCAAGCTCACGATGCATGCTTCAAATGCAAGTTCAAGCTCAACAAAGGTACTCAAATACCCTCACAATAAAGATTATTCCATATTCACACAAAATTTCTCCAAAATTAAAAGTCCTGGAATCAAATACAACTCTCACACTCACAAAGATGAATACATGCATGACTCCACCTATAGGCTTGCCCTTATTTTCCAATAAACATTTGTTTCAGCTCACTAAAGATCACAAAGGTCTTTTTAAGGCTTGTAACGGGGCTGAGTATAAAGGTATGGTCATTTAGGCTTAATGGCTTCTACCTTCATGAAATATGGCCTGAAAATCACTCTTTATCCTTCTATTTCACATTCAAACATGTTCAAACTCCCCCCATTATTCAACTCAACATGAATCACTGGATACCCCATTATTCTTCGTTCTCTTCACACACTTTATTTCACAACATGTTCTCTTTTTCAATCTTTTTCCTTTCATTCTTCTTTTTCTATATGGAGGAGTTCCATTTTTTTTCAAAACAATCCATCAAAGGGGGAATCTTCACACTTCTTGACTTTTCTTTTTTTTTCACCACAACCCCAACTTAGGCTTATTAAAACAAACCACTAATTCATGAAGGTTATGGGTGATGGGATAAATAGGTCAAAGTTGCTCAAGTTTCTTCCAAGAAAAGGATCGGCTCAAAATGTGTCAAACAAGGTTCACACATTTCACGAGCTTTGCCACAAAGAGGTATATTGTCAAATTGGCTCACTCTTCAAAATTCTTGCCTAAGATCATTTATGTTGCTTGCCTTACATCAATCAATCAGACCAACGTGGTAAATTCTAGGTGTTATCAAGCACAATGTTCAAGACAACCTCACCACACAAGGCATTGGTACCAATATCAAACAAGACTCTACACTTTCTACCTAGCGTGCAATGTTCATCACAAGAGACTTGATTGACAATCAGCTAGTCACAACAAGATGCTCAAAGTTCACATATTGCCTATGTAACTTCGTTTACCTCATCGTAGCCGCACATTCATTTTGTTTAATTAAGAACACTATTCAAGTCATCGGTATTGACCACAACTGACACTCAAATTTGTACAAGAACAACCACAATCACACAAACAAGAGGTATTTTTAAAAGAAATTGGTTCAAAACCACTTTCAAATCCAAACAATGGGCCACAAGCTAAGAACAACTGCATTACCATAATCAAGATATATATATATATATATATATATATATATATATATATATATAACCAATGATCTCCAAAATTCATAAAAACACAAAATATTCACAAAACAGCCCACAAGAGGTAGGTATGGAAATACCTCACTCCACCAACAAAAAGAAAGCAATTGTCCTCAAATGCAACTAAAAATAGAAACAATCTAAAAAGTAACAGAGAGGGAGGGGAAATGTTATCTTTCCAGGCTAAGCCTGGTGAAGTCTACATGTCCGTCGCTCCATCTGTCTGGGCATCAGTGCCCGGAGTCTCAGCTATCAAGACACTCTCAGTCTGGGCATCAGTGCCCGGTATCACATTATCCTTAGCTCCACTGGAGCTCACCATCGAAACATCTCTTAGAGAGGCCAGTCTAGTTGTCTCGTACATGACACCCTCTAAGTCACTAAGGTCCTAATAGACAGCCTCCTCAAGAACACCAAGCTGCTCTTTATCAATCTCAGCCTCGGACTCTACAACAACCTCATCAGCTTTAACATCATCTCCGGTCGTAGCCGAAGGCACATCCGAACAATCTGTAATATCTGTGCCCGGGACATCTGGGATCTCCACAGTTTAAAAGATCAGGGACATATCTGTGGACTTTAGCTGGTCCACATCATTCCTCAACTCAGTGATATCGGCCTTCAAGGCCGTGACCTCATCTAAGGATCCCTAGCCCTTCTCAAACACCTCTACTTTCACCATAAAGGCATCTAAGTCCAACTTGTGGCTACCAATCTCAGCTTTGGGGTGTCAACGCAACAACAATGGCCCTATCAATCATCCCAGGAATAGCGGCCTCTAATCGGGAGGCACACACATGAGCAGACTGGGCTAAATGACCCATTTTGTAGAGCATGACCTAGGTGATTGGAGGACTAGAAGCAGAAGCAACAACAATAGAAGATCTAGCGGAATGAGGAGCATCAGAAGAGCTAAGAGTCTCAGAAGAAGGAGGTACAGATGTACCTGATAGCCCACTGGCCTGATTAGGCATAATTGCCTCTGTAGGGACCATATCAACATCAACCTCCAGGGATGTGTCTAACGGGGCTGCCCTCCTCCTGTCAGCCTCATCCCACTGATACTCGGCCTCAATACGCTAGATGTCAGTAGAGGAGGTGTGTGTCACCTCCACATCCATCTTCTTATCTCGAGGAACACGGGCCCGTCTGCACAACTTGGTGATCAACACCGGGAATGTGAGTGAAGTCTGTCTCTACTTGGCCCTCATGGCTAGGGTTGACAAGGGGATGAGGATGGGGACGGGGACGGGGACTGTGGGATGGGATGAAGGGGGAAGGGACGGGATGGGGCACGCCTTGGCCGGGATTCGGCGGGGACCGGGATTGGTGGGACAAAAATACGTCCTATCCTGTCCCACTATATATACGGGATGGGACGGGGTTTGGCGGGACGGGATATGGGAGTTTTATTTTTTTATGTGTTCATTTATTTGTATTTAAATTATATGTTATTGAATAATATTTTTTAGTTTATTTGGTTTTCAATAACATTTTTAGCTAATAAAAAATGCTTAAGTTTTCAAATTTTAAATTTCAAGTTTCAAGTTTCAAGTTTCAAGTTTCAAGTTTTTTAAATATTTTAAAGTAATTTAAACTTGAAATTTCAAATGTCAAATTTCAATTTTTAAATTAAGTATTTTAAAGTTACTTTAGTATATATGTAAATATGTATGTATATATTAAGATTAAAATGCAAGACAACAGTTGTATAAAAAAAACTTGAATAAAGTCTTCAAATTTATTCAATAAAATCTAAATGCAACTTAGAACTTAGAAGTAATAATTTACAAATATTAGTGGAGTAACTAATCTACGCAGCTACCTTCTAGGAAGGGTTCTGTTTCAATAAGTTCTCATATGTAAAACTAATATTTGTTACAAATATTAGAGGAGTAACTAATTTACGCATCCATCTTCTAGGAAGGGTTCTGTTTCAATTAGTTCTCGGATGTAATCTAATATTTGTATTCTCCTTTAAAATTCAATTCTAATTATTGTATTATATCGACGGTAACATCCTCCGGTGTTGGCAAACTTGCTAGAAACTCTTGTGACTCTAATTCATCGCCACTAGATCCAATTACAACATTAATCCAAGCTTCTTGTTTGAAATTTAACTTTGGCAAATTATAATTTCTCCTCTCGGCGTTGACCCAGTCTCTAAATAAAACTAATGTTTCCAAACTTTCTTCCACCAATAAATGTCTATGATCGCCAAGTTGAAACCTTGCCGCACTAAAAGCAGCCTCCGATGCAACTGATGAAGCTTGAATAGCTAGAACATTATGAACCATTTTGTTCAAAATTGGAAATGCAATGCTCCGCCTCCTCCATTATGCTAATATTTCTACATTGCCATCGTCGTTGTCCACTTTTCTAAAGATTGATTAAAATATTCTTCAAAATCATCACGGTTAGTAAAATTAAGACCAAGAAAACCTCGCATAAAACTATTGATTCGATCTTTACTCTGAGGATTAGAAGTTTGACCAACTTCTCCTTGAGTATTTCCTATAGTTCTATATTTTTTCATACAAAATTTTTGCTTATACTTTTATGCTAGACTTACACATTTCACAAGTTGGAATTTCTTTTGATAAAATTTCTAAAGTATCATAAAAAGTTCCAACAAGTGCCTGCACACATTGTAATTTATATTGAGGGTTAAGTAAAGTAGCAGTTAAATAAATTTGAGGAATAGGAAAAAAATATTTTTAAAATTTTTCAATCATACCTTCAATTGCAACTCTAAATTTTTCAATTTTTTTGTATTTAGAAAATTGAATTGTAATAGCACAAATATTTATTAATACTGATGAAATAGTAGGATAATAAATTCCAGAAAACATGGTTGTAGCATCATAAAAAAGTCTTAAAAATTCTAATAGTTCATTAGTTTCTTCCCAATCTTCTTCACAAATTCTATCTAATGAGTTAGCATTATGAGCATTAAACACCATTTGTATGGGTCCTTTATATTCGTAAGCAACTGAAAGCATTTCGTAAAAAGAATTCCACTTTGTTTTAATATGTCTTGAATTTATCTTGGTGGCAAATCACATAGTACACAATGCTCATTAAATTCCCTAATTTTAGCAGATCTATGAGCATAAAAATTCCAGGCAACATCATATTCAATTTTCAACCACAATTAAATAATGAAATACCATCTTGTACAACTAAATTTAATACATGTGCACCACATCTAACATGAAAAGCATTAACATCAATTGGACATAATCTAGTTTTTAACATACTAGCAGCGTTTGTATTATTAGATGCATTATCTAATGCGACAAACATTACTTTATCTATAAGCATGTAATAATCTAAAACAATCAAAATATTTGAAGCTAAATATGCACCCGTTTTTTTCTCTACACATTCTTTATACCTTAAGATTCTTTTTTGCAAATTACAGTTATGATCAATCCAATGTGCTGTGATAGTTAAATAATCATGTCCATTAACACTACGACCCATGTCCGAAGTTATAGACACTCTACAATCTAATATGCTAAACAAACAACGAAGATATTGACAATGTTTACCTTGATATAAAAAAACATCAACTTTAACATTATTTCTTGAAAAATCTTTAAAAGAAGGATTATAAGTTTGTTGAATATATTCAATAAAACTTGGATGTGAAGGAAAACTATAAGGCAGACCACAAACAAAAACCATTTTAGCTAAATTTTTGCGATCTCTTTCCTTATTATATTTACGTTGTGTTAGTGGACCAATGGGGTTAGAAGGATCTAATGTTCCTTGAACCATGTTAGAAACCCCTACCAATTTATTAACATTAATATCAACATCATTAACTGGAATTCCTTTTTTTCTATCGGCTAATGCTTTAGCTTCTTTATATTGAATCGGCACACAAGATAACAAATGTCTATTTAACCCCCCTCACCCCCCTTTCCCACCTTGACCTCCACCTTGTTTATATTTAAAAGGTTGCTTACACTTATTATAAATAGCAATTGAGTTTTCCTTATCGTAAGTCATAAATTGCCACACAACAGAAGTTTTAGGGCATTGATACTTCACATTCTCCCTTGTAGGAGGTATAAGGGGAGGGCGTTCACAATTTTGCTCCGTTGAATTTGTAGTTTCATTTGGAATTTCTGTCACCGGACTAGTAGGTGTATCTTCTAATTCATCTTCTCCCGAATCAACTTCTACTTCTTCACCTGAATTTTCATCAAGATTAGGATTAATATTACCATAACGTCTTTCTAAAATTGCATGATCGAGTTGAACATTTGAATCAATATCATAAGAAGTATCATCAACATAAGTAGAATCATTTGTATTAAATCTAACTCTAGACATTGATTTAGAAGAAGTACCACCACATTTACTCTTATTTTTTTCCTTACTACTTTTTTTATTAAAATTAAATAATTTACTAATGCCACTTGGTTCTTTCTCTTTTTCTTTACCGGTATCTTTTTTGCTAGAACTCATATTTAATTATATGTAAAGTGTAATATAAAAATAATAATAACACAAAAATTAATGACGAAAAATAAAATATAAATATTATGAAACGAATGTACCAAACGTCTGCGTTAATAACAGACGTTATAACCGATTCTTGAAGCTTGTAGTTTGTTGTAACTTGTAATTTGAAACTCCAATACTTGATAGCAAATATGAGAATTCTATATATTATGCTATAATATGAAAATTTAGAATTGAAATATATGTATTATGATATAATATGAGACTTAAATGGAATAAAAAATTAAGACTTAAGATTGAGAGGATATATAAACTAGATGAGAGAATAGATGATATTGTAAGAAATAAAAAGGGATAGAGGGTATTTATAATATTAAAAATGGGTAAAAGTGTATTTATGATAAATTGAGGGTTTAAATTAAAGTATTAAAATTAAAGGGGGTGGTAGGGGGTGTTGGGGAAGTGAAAAAGTTGAATAAATTCGTTGGGGGGACCCACTAGCCGTTCCCCCAATGAATATAACTCAAAAAAATAGGGGATCCTGCAAAACCAGCTTGTTCAGACAGGCCAGGACCGGGCTGGGTTAACCGGGACCAAAGGGTGAACCGGCCCCTAACCGGTCCCATATCCTGAAGTCCTTCCAACTCTCGAAATCATACGGGATTGGGTCCAGTGAGATGGGTCTTGAGCCGGTCGCGGACCGGGGCGGGCCGACTCGGTCCCCTTGCCAGCCCTACTCATGGCCATCTCCTGTTCAATCAATAATCCCAATTTCAATGACTGGCGAGAAATGATGGACTCTAGACATGCTACCTTTGGGTGTGTGAGAATGGATTCATTTTGGGACGACATAATCGTACTGCTGATGAACCCGGACCAGTACTGAGCTGCTACATTAAGATCCTTCTTTTCTGTGCGCACACCAGCCTCTATCCGCCTCGGGGTGGCATCAAATAATAGGGGTGCCAACCAACCCTTCAGGTCCTCCAATGTCTTCATCTGGATCAGATCGATGTATTGGTGCATGAAGTTATAAGTGCATCCCAAAACATCGTTTATGTCCTCACTTTTGCATTTCACCTTCTTGGCCCAGACTATCACAGAGTCAACTGGTTTGAAGGAACTGGCCTTCTTCTTCCCCTTTTGCACCAAGTCTCTGTAAGCTGAATATAAATCCTGGACCTAATTTGGAATGTAAGGACCCCGGGGTTTAGCAAAAATTTCAAACTTATAGAACTTGAGAGTGTTCCATATCTCTATATACATGTCCACCACAACATCTGTGTACAATCTCTTCTCCTTAAGAATAGTCCTCAATCCCTCGACCTTTAGTCTGTTGAGAGACCGAGGAGAAGAACCTTGTACTTGTGTCTCTAGGACCACAGTCTGTGCTGGAGCTACAACTGGAGGAGGAGTTTGATGTACCGGGATCCTAGATGGATCATGCATCGCCTTGGAGTGAAGCTTTGCTCTCCGGGACTGTAAAAGCTGGTCATCCTCAGGCTCAGAGATGGAAGCCTGAGAATCCTGAGAATTCCCCTCGTTGTATGATGATATGAGGTGAGTCACGTAGACTCTCTCACTGTCAGAGCTGGCCTCCGGGGTCTCAGCCATGAGCGTCTTGCCCTTTCCTTTGCCTCTCTTTGTAGGGAGTTTGGCTGCCTTTGTTGTGGATGCAGCTGCACCCTTATCTATGACTACTCCACGTGTCCGCTTGCGGGGCGTCATGTCTCTTCCAGACACTTTGGGTCTAGCCATGTCTGCAAACAACATAGAAAAAAGTTAGAAACAATTCTAGAAAAATTGTAGAAAATGAGTTGCAGAAAGACTCGCTGAACCGATTGGCGAGTCACCGAACTACTTCGGTGAGCCAGATCAGGATCACCAAAAGTTTCAGAATAGGAATATAAAAAATTCAAAGCAATTTGGCGATGTCCAGGGTCTTTCTGCGAATCGCCGACACTATTCGACGAACTAAGTTGCTCATCGAAAGTTACAATGTATTTTAGGGATTAAGGGCGATTAAGAAGGACTTTCGGCGAGCTTAGGATTATCGCCAAAAGTAACAGAATAAAACTCACCAATTTTAGGGAATTAAGGGCGATCTAGGGGGACTTAGGCAAACTGCCGAACCAATCGGCCCTTCGTGCCAGTTTTCTACCCTTTTCTTTAAGATTCAACTCGCAACCCACGAAAACACAATTAGCCACATACACTATGAAATTCAATCAAGACCCATACTACCCATGCCTTCAGGGTACTCAGACTTCCCCCGATTTGGCCAAAATTGGCCATTTGACGTCTTTTGCCCTTAAGAATGATATCAACCGCTCCATCATTGACCAAAATACAATATTTGGCACAATCTGGGGTTACTCAGACTTCACCCCGCTAGATCCAACACAATTTCATTGTAAATCAACAATTTAAACTCGATTTTAAACAAGCAAAGACACATGAATTATTCATTTACGCTCAAATTAGGCACTAATTCAATTAGTTTCGGGAAATCCAATGATTAAACAATGATTAAATCATACTACCCAACAATTATTGACATCACATTAACGATTGCATTCGAGTTCAACCACAAATAGAGTTTGGGGTTCGAAAAAACATCTTTTATGCCGAAAATGAGATTGTAATGCTAGGCGGCTAAGAATCCAAAATCTTGAGCAAAAATCCAAAGATACGAAAGTAAAAATGCAAAAAATGTGGAAAATATAGTATTTGGGTGAGAGTACGAGAGTTGAAAATGGGAGAAGATGAAGGATTTTGAAATTTTAAAATGTTTGGCCTTTAAAACTTTTTAGTTCGCGCTCCATTTGACGATATAAGTCGAACTTGCCAAACCACTGAGCGATGCATCGAGTGGTATTTTGGCTCACCGAGTTTTACAGAACTCCGAGAAATTTGGTGGTTTAAACGGCGGACAAAGTCGGGCTCGCCGACCTGTTCGAGGAATCGCCGATTGAACTTTTAGCTCACCGAGTTTTACAGAGTTCCCCTTCAAGCTAGGTGGTTCCAACGGCGGTCCAAGTCGGGCCTCGCTGACTTTTTCGGTGAGTCTCTGACTAGACTTTTGGTTCGCCAAAGTACCCATTTTCCCACACATTTCACATTTCGACCTGTAAAATCAACACCCGTTATTCAAAAGCAAAACTAAAGCATAAAAAACTTGGGTTGTCTCCCACGAAGGACCTTATTTAACATCGTGGCACGACGGAAATACAACTTCGTTTTTGGGGTTTGTCATTGTATCACTAGGCAAGCCCCCTTTTGGTCTTGGATTTAAATACGTTGAGATTTCACCCATTTGTGTCTCCAGCTGCTTAATAGAGACTGAGTGAAAAGTCACCGTCTGATTGAGTGTTGATACATTTTCCTTCATCTCTTTCAACACTTTGTCCGACCCTTCAACTTTGTTGAGAATGCGTGACAGCATGTCTTCCTTACGAACATTTTCTGACTCATTGGGCTTTTGACGCTCATGGGGGTATTCGTGGGGTAGCCTTCCGTATAATCCCTTTCTTTGGAGGAGCTGTAGCATTGTGCTAGTAAATGGAAGACAACATTCCCCTTAACAAGAGGTAGATGTATGCACCAATACCACCCAATTGGATTGGGTCATTCACATCATTAAGGTTTCCAATATCATCTTGGTGGCCCACTTGGCTACCATTACTCCCGTTCATGCTCATCTTTTCCTCTGTTCAGCACAAACCAAAGTAAGTCGATTCAACTATAACCTAAAAGATCACAATTCAACTTCAATAATAGAATTTCAAACAACACCACTCTCCGGCAGCGACGCCATTTTGATTAACGTCTTAAGTACACCTCATCCAATTCTAGGCGTAAACGATCGTTAACAAGTATAAAACCCAACAAAAGGTTGGGGTCGAACCCTCAGGGAGCGGTACGTGTTCATATTCAATTATGAAGTGAAAACGTGGTCTAATCAGTTATAGGAATAGAAAAATACCGAAAACATGCAAACAAATCTAAATGGATGACAATGAATGTCAATTGGGGGGTTTGGATTTGTAATTAACAGCTAAAATAAGAATGAAAATAAGGGAAATAATAATATAAAGAGAATTCTCGGGATGTGATAGATTATAGGAAAATTTCACTATTTGGGTGATTGAAATTACTATATAAATACCTAAATATCAGTGGGTAGGCCAGACTATAAGTGAGATAGTTTTCTCTCGAACAACTATCACGATTCAAGTGATTTATTTCGAACATCAACAAGCTTAGCAAATAAGAACAACCCACACCTTAATTCATCTACTCTCTCGAGTTAGATTGGTAGAATTGAGGTTAGGATTTACTCTTTCGAGCTAAACCCATATCAACACAATAACTAGAATCATCAATTGAAAGCTTTGATTCTAAAACCCCTTTTCCAAGAAAGCCTAGAACTCTAAGTTCAAATTGCATTTGAAACTATAATTGTTAGTTTAAAACACAACTATCAATTAAACCCACTTCTATTAAGCATTTAAATCAGTAATAATCAATACCCATAAGCTAATTCAGCCCATAATCACATGATCACACCCTAAGAATTGGAGTTTTAGCTACACATCATACAAATAGAGAAACGATTACCAAATACATTAGTCATGATCTGGGTAAAGGTTCCCAAGTCTTTGCAATGGTCCAAACTGAATAAATTCAAAAACCCACTTGCAAATCTTCAAGTTTGAGCCTCAAAAGCTTCAAAGTCTACAATGGAACTCAAAAACTAAGAAAAAACACTACTGAATGATAGCATGATACTAAATCTTCAGTTCAAAATTCAATTTATAGTTGCCCAATTTTTGGCATGAAAAGCCATTGGGCGAGATAAGTCAGGCTTCGCTGAACGGGTCGACGATCCGCCCTTTGCTCCCTTCCATCACCATTTTGCATTGGTCATCAGCCTTCAGGGTTTTGTGACTTTAGGCGACAAAGTTGCCATTGCGGAGTTGTTCAACAATCCACCGGTTGCCTATTTCTGTCGCCAAGTTGGTTCTTCACTAGGGCTGGTACGCTGGAACTTTAAGCAAGCTAAAGATCCACTCGGCGGTGCGCCGAGTGGTCTTGGCGATCACCAGGATCGCTTTTTCTTCACTTCATAAGCTTGTTTGTTCTTTTTTCCCCAGTAGTGTCCTTGCCTTGCTCCTTAGCCTTAAATGCTGCAAATCAACACTTTGACGTTAATTTAGAGCATAAATTATGCATTTGAGGACACTAAAACTATAAAATAAAGCCCTCCAAATCTCAGACTCATCACACATGCAGATCAATTTTTGACATAGATGTACCAATAGGCACATTCACATACACAAATAACAATCACCAAGATATTAACTCTTCAATAATGTAACTTGTGCCCTCATCGCAAAGAAATCCCTTTGTTCACACAAAATTTGAATTATAGTTCAATTTTAGGAACTTAATATACACTCACACTCATAAATTGAATACAATACATGAACAATACCACATGCTTGCCCTTATTTTCTACACTTTGATTTTCAAACCGTTAGATTATGATCACTATAGGACTTTCTTAGCTTATAATGTAAGCTTAGGGTCAGGTATGGTATATCTGAAATTTAAGTGACTTTTTTGCCCTCCTTGACATTACATCGGCTATTTTCCTCTTTTACAATCAATCTTGGCATCGTCTTACTTTTGGTTTTCTCTGTATTATTCATTGAAGCTTGGGTGTGACTTTGACTTGATTTTATTGCTTGATTCAAATTTTCTTCATCTTTTCATTTAAGTTTTTCATTTTTTTTTATCTTTATATTCAACTTGAGAGTTTGGAATCCCTTTGTTGAATTTCAACATTTTGTCCTAGAATTTGCAAGTAAGGTTGCTACTTTCTTAAGGATTCTAATAGATTAGGTGCTTTTATTTCTCAATTTTATTTCTCTACTTTTGCTACATATATATGTCTATAAAATTAATAGTAGTATGTTTATTATACGGTAATAAATAAATAATTAAATGTACTAAAAATGTATGACAATTTTTATATGTTAAAAAATATAGAGGTGTCTTATATAAATTTATCAAAAATAAATGTTGAGTTTAAAAGATATGAAAATTTGTCATTTTATTTATATATAGAATTGAGATGTAAAGGAAAATAAAATAAAATAAAATAAGATAATAGTTGGGTGTAAATATATAGTAAAATAATGTGTATATTAGCGTGTAGGGATTTATAAATTATAAAAAGAAAACATAAGTATCATTTGTAAAATTGATAGTAGATATGAGAAAAATAATATGAAAGTGTAACAAAATAATAAGTCACGTATAAAGAAAACTAAAAAAAATATATAGAATTTTGTACCTTTATGTGTGTGATATATATATGTATATATATATTGTATTTTGAACCTGTTGGCATATCTAAAATCTTGAAATATCACGTTAAGAAATTAAAATGTTTTAGCAATATTTGATCTGAAAAGTGATAATAGTAAATATATTTTCGAAAAAAGGGTGGTGTAAAAAAAATATATAAAAGGGTCTAACTATTAGGACTTATTCTATAGTTATATTTATTTTTTGTTAAAAATATTTAGGCCTACTTTCTTGTTTTCTTAAAACTAGGTATTTCTAAAGGGTAAATATCCTAGCCTAAAATATATTTTTAAAGGGGTAATTGTTTTTTGCCTTTAAACTAGTTTCAAATTTATTTAGGAGTTTTAAATGATTAGTTTTCCTATCCCGTAAGATAAACAAATAACTTAAGTTGTATGTAACTTTTAAAGACTAAAAAAAGGGGGAAACAATTTTTAGCAAAACTTATAACATCCATTTTTTCGACTTTTAAACTGATGTTCTTCCTCTTGAAAGTAGTATTTTCAAGCACTTTTAGACTCGAACTATTGCAACTTTTAAACTCTCAAAATATAGTGGTTAGTTCCAAAAAATTATACTTTTAGATCCCACAAAATGGTGTTCGAAAACTAAGGAAAAAGACTGCATTTTTTACACCAAAAAATCTGCCCAGTAAGGCTGTTAAGAGCTGTATTTTTCGCACAAAAATCTGCACTTTTACATCTTTGAGAAAGTAGTGTTTTTAAGTTAAAGAAAACTGCATGTTATACTTCAAAAAATGTGCATTGTAAAGCTGTTAAAATAGTCTTTTATTCCAAAAAAAAAAAGTACTTTAGAAGTTAAGCTGCTGAAAGAGTGAAAACAAAATAATCATTGAAACTGTCTATAAATGAGAAAAAAAATCTTCAAGTTTTTCTTTGTTTATACCTCTTAGAAACTTGATTCTAACAACCTAGAGACATGCTTAGCGGAAAAAAAAAACTTAACCAGAAAAGTTATCCCTATCCTAGACATCTCTAACTAAGTAATCATAGGCAAATTCAATACTCAACGGGGATAGAAAGATAGGTGATTATGTTCACTATCATGTTCATGCCAAAGCGACCTACTTCGTATACGCAAACACAAACAAAACAAATGTAAACACAAGTATCTAAACCATAAAATGTTAGACAAAATTAAGGGTAAACAACATATATAAATATCCGTCTAAAAGATAAAGTTTTTAAAAAGAGGAAGAAAGGCGCTGGACACTCTAGACGTGAAAATTGGCTGCTAGACACGAGCTGATGATGTATCGATGAGCACAAATCTGATTTGGGACAGATGAATGGAGTCGTATCACAACTCCAAATGCGCTCCAGAGTGTACATGTGCAAAAGAAATAAGAGGAGGAATTAGCAAATGGGCTTCCAAAATTGTCAGAAAAGCATATTAAATTATGTCCCATAAGGTCACATGTTAAACCAAATTCAAGTTAACCTGCACCAACAATCCTATTTCTAGAAACATGATTTCACTGATTAACATCCTTCTAAAAACCTGTGTAAGCTAAATTAGGAGTACAGAACTTATAAATGTGCTTTATACCACATCAAAACAAGTTTAAGCATGCATAAACTATCTAGTGAAGCATATGAATATACATTTATTCTTTGAGTCCAACAAAAGAAACAAACAATATTAATACACGTAGTTTCTAAGGAATACATGATCTACATTTACAACCAGTTTTTAAGGAATAGAGAAAGGATATTATAAATATCTCTGCTGGCCATTAAGTAGAGCTAAACTAGACTTAATCTATCGAATTCGTAATAACACAAGATAACAACTATGTACAAACTGAAATCTGCAAAAATTCATCAAAGTAAATGGTGCACTTTTAGCTCAAAACAGAGGAGGCGATCACATCTACGACTTTTGTTCATATTCCAGTCTATATCCAAATGTTAAAATAGTCCATAAACTTGCATAACTTAGACATGCTCATCATTCATGTCTAAGAAAAGCGTCGTGAAAGTCTTACTGGACAACAAACAAAGACCAATACTAACTGAAAAATACACCAAATAAGTAGAGAAAAAGCTATTGGTAATGAACTATTTCACATCTTTTGAGCAACATTAAAGTTCTTTTCTTCATTACTAACTTAAAACCAAAAGTCCAGAACAAATAGAGGGGCAGAAAGTCGAGCAAGCTGCCTTAGTCATTGGGGATCTAATTCATATGAAGACCAATCTGATATACTTAGAGCAGAATGATACCAACAGTAAAATGCTACAATTTTAAAACTAAATAGGGCATATTAAATCTCCCAGCCCACTTCACCATATTTATTGTTAGGCATGCTTTAACTGGAAATAAACTACCATTCGTATGACGACTTGTGCTATGATTCATACCAAATCCCATAATTTTTCATTACTTTAGTATAAACCAAAGAGAAACAAAAAGATTCCATAACTTAATCGAGATTCAAGAATTTAGATGCAAGAGAGATAATACCTATCCTACTTGGAACTAAAATGTGGAGACTTAGACATTTAACATGATACTTATATTTTAAAGTGTAACCCAAAATAAACATTTGGAGACAATTGAAACGAAGGACTGCATTGAAATTGAGGAATGGTAGAAACCAAAAATAAAGGAACTTGCTAATTTAAATCTTCAGCTTCTGGACTTGAATGACACTTAGCAACAGAGAGCAATTAAATCAGGCTAAATGTCTTATGAAATCATATTGTAGAACTCGCAAAGAGCAATATGAACATGTCTTATGCTTTCTAAGCCGATTCTAACTTGAGTTTATATTAACGATATGAGCAGCTGAAAACACAAGAGAGACACGACCAACATTCAAGTTATGATTCAAACAAACACTGATGAAACAGGGCTACACAGTTACCATACTCAAAGTGGAGACTAAGTGAACATCAAACTATTGCGAGTAAAGCAAGTCATAGATTCGGCTAGTTATATAGATACAAAATCAAGTTAATGAATATAATGATCAACACGTAACATTCAAACAACTCCACTGATGGTTGACTTATTCCTACCGCCAAAGATATACAAAAACGAAATTGAGGTAAGGGTTAAAACAGGGGAATTAGACATATGTAATAACAAATTATATATCAAATGTTCAACACATAACACGCCGCATCGAAATAAAAGAATGTAAGAGGAGACAAAATTACCTTTCTTGGAGAAGCAAACTAAAGCTTTGACGTCAAAAGATTTCGACTTCGAACTCGAACTTCAACTCGAAGAACACTAAAACAGTCTCGTTGGATTGTTGTTGGATTTTTTTTTTCAATCGGTTCTTGGATGTTTTTAACTGATTTACGGATCCTTTTTTCTTTGTCCTTAGAAGGAACCAAATGGCTCCTTTTTATAGCCAAAACGGGAGGACTAATGTTGAAGGGGGAGAAAAATCCCCCAAGAATCGCCTTTTTAGGTGGATTTGAAAGCATTGATTGACTGATAAGGCATTTTTCCGGTGACCAGAGCCATTCTGACGAAGGGGATGGGGGAGCACGTGGGGAGGTAATGGAGAGGAGCCTGGAGCGTCCGATTTTCTGGAAAAAGGAAGATGTTGAGGTGATCTTTGGGGAAGATGAAAAGGCATGGGTGCCTGATGGAGAAGACGTTTTCTCTGGGGAAGAAAAACGTGATTTCTGTGAAAAACAGAGTATAGGGGGCGGTGGTAGAGTCTATTTAGGAGAAGTAGGTCTTTGGTTATTTTGGGCCGTCTGATCGTTTGATAGGATGGTCAAAAAATAATATATATATATATAATATATATATATATATATATTATTTTTTGACCATCCTATCAAACGATCAGACGGCCCAAAATAACCAAAGACCTACTTCTCCTAAATAGACTCTACCACCGCCCCCTATACTCTGTTTTTCACAGAAATCACGTTTTTCTTCCCCAGAGAAAACGTCTTCTCCATCAGGCACCCATGCCTATATATATATATATATTAAATTGGGCCCTTAGAATAAATCGGACGGTTGGGATCGAATCTAAAGAAGCACAATCCATGTGCTTCTTATGTGGCACACGCGGATTGGTAG